>NC_028645.1:45583576-45635892 GCF_001406875.1 Solanum pennellii | reverse complement strand
CGGCCCGTCATGACCACGACGGCCCATCATGACCACGATGGCCCGTCCTGACCATGGCGCGTCATGACCACGACGGCCTCTCATGACTACGACGGCCCGTCGCGAGGTCCATGGCGGCCCGTCGCAAGGTCCACGACGGCACATCGTGACCACGACGGCACGTCGTGACCACGACGTCCTATCGCGAGGTCCGTCGACCCAGCCGCGTTTTGACAGATTTCCAGCAAATAGAGTTAGTATCTATACTTATGGCCAAAACGACTGAATTAGCTAAAGTTACTATCTATACATGAAAATGCACTAGACAAACCAAGCTTAAAGTGATCAAACTATGAACTCAGGAAGACAAAAAAAATGTTTATCAATGTAAAAGTTTGCAGTAAAAGATTAGATAAACAATTATGGGCTCGATGGCTATAAGAGACCAATTTGATCAGGGTGAAGTATAAAATTGAGTTACCAAAATGCTTAATTTAATACCAATATCAAACATTTGACTTCACGTGAAGTAAGAAAAATGACCTTCCTCCCACTGCAAAATAAGTGATGCATATGGTTCAGTAATTGGCATGTGAACTGGGAGATCTGGAAACAAGTGATGGAGAGCATACGCTGCAACTCTGTTTTGTGCATCCTGAGAAAATCACAGTTCAAAAAAGAAGAGAACCATGTTTTAGAATCAAATATCAAAACAAAAATCATAGCAAACTAAAAAAAAAGTTAACAAGTGTTTTTAAAACAGAACTCTGCAAATTCCAGTAAATTAATAAGATCTCTGGTTCCCATAAAAACCAAGCTTACGTATGCCCATTTATACGTAATACAACTATAAACTAAACTCCCAAAATCAACAAAATTTGTCTCAACAACACAAGAACATAAAAACCCTAACATCAATTTTTGACTGACATACAAGCATATAAAAATCTTAAAGCTATAATTTAGACTTTTGAAGGTAAAATTTCTTACCTGATAAACTCTATTCCAACAACCTAAAGCTTTAAGACATGAGACATGTTGATTTGTGAAGAATTTTCTTTCAATTTTCAAAAGTAAATCTGATGGAACAACAATTTACCCAGAAATCTTTGAAGAAAATCGTCTTCTTCAGCTCTCCAATCTTGAACAACGAAGCTGAGAGGAAAATCGTCTTCTTCAATTCATGTTCAGAGAAATCGCAATGCTCTTTGATTTTTCAGCTGAAAATGGTGTTCTTCAGTTGAAGTTTAACATAAATGTGACGAATGGTGTTCTCCAATCTTGAACAACGGCTGATTTCTTCCGTTCTTCGATCCTTCTTCAGCTACCGCGAATGGTGTTCTTCAGCTGAAAATGGAAGCTTCGGCTGAAGTTTTAGGAAATGTGGCCTCTTTTTATTTCTTTAATGTTTTATTCTTTTTAATTTTTCTTTAATGTTTTATTTTTTTGGCCAAATAAAAATGGGAGGGAGATGAAATTTTAATGTTAAAATGTTGGAGGGAACATAAAATTTTGGAGGAGATGCTTGCTACATTAGTTGCTAATTATAAATGAATGAATGTGAAAGGCTTTTTCACATGATTGATTCTAGGTTGAAAAGATTTGTCACCTAAATGAAAACTAAACCAAAATACTATGTAATGTATGATACTAGAGGTGATTACCCTTTATATCCGTATGAAGGATATGAGGTGATTCTCCTAATCCATGGAATTTAACAAGAGGTGAATCCCCATGTTCTTATGATGATTGAATAGACATGAATTCATAATACACATGATCCCTATGAAATATTGTGGAGGCTAGTACCTACAATATATGATGAATGATGTGGAGGTGAGTACCCTCATCATGTGATGAGGTTGAGGAGGAGAGTACCCTCAATGTAAAGTTAATTAAGAAAAAAGGTTAACACCTAATAGCCTTTTAGAAATGAAAGAAGCAAACATCCATTACTATTTACAAGTTGGGCAAAGACGCGAGTACCCATGTCTTTAAAATTAAGTATGAATTATGAGACTATGACAATAAGTATGAACAATGTGGATTGTTTCTAAAGATGCACGACATGAGGTTATCTTGACTAGAGGCAATTAACCAAATTGCTTTAGGATGAGTAGGTTTCTTGAGAAGTATTCCTTTATTATTATTATGTGGATTAATGTTCAATATTTATGATTATGGTTTGTATTGACTAACCATTTTGTTTATTCTAACATATACTTTGCCTAAATTCTTATCTAATGTAGAGTCGCGGGAAATATATTCTCACACTCATGGATATCTACTTTTTTTTTCAAAGAGTGATGATTTGGTGTGTCCTCATTATTTTTTAATGATGTGATTATCTCTTTAATCTATGTCTTACCTTTACGTTTTGGAATATTGTATGGGTTGTGTCCCAAGAGTTTATCATTTATATTTAGATGGTTTGAGACAATGTTGTTAGACTTTTACTTCATTTTATAAAGACTTTGTTTGTATTGATAAAGTTTTAGATTTATGGTCATTTCTATTACTTTATGTTAGGATATTCTAAGTGGCTTGTATGAGGCCTCTCGGTATCTTATACGTTTTGTTAAACCTTGGGGGTACCGGTGAGGTCGTGACATTTGGTTGGAAAACCTTTTTCTAAACGTTGGTCGACCTTTTTTATCAGACCTTGTATATGAAAAATTCCCATTACCACTCGTAGCTCTTTTTACTTCCCTATTTCTTTCTTTGAGTTTCTTTTCCTACATTGCGTGAGCATGAACCATGAGTAGTGAAATATACATATCTTGGACAATCATTGTCAAAATACATTCTATGACTACTATGTTGGACACTTCCATAAAAAAACTTATTAATCTTAGCCTTCAAATCTTCCACTATAGTTGGAGCATACTTGGATAGTAGTGTAATCTTTAGAGCATACTCGTTCATACTAATAATTCCTTCATAAAGGTTAATGAACTTGTAACACCCCATAGTTTAGTAGGCCAACTAGATCTAAGCATGAAGGTGACATGCAAAGGGAAAAGGATCAAGGGAAAAGCCAACATATTACATCAGCGGAGCAGTATTTTCCTCATTGTACATATCAACTCGGTGCTAAGCTTAATCTCCCCCTTTAATATATTTAAGCTTGCAATTATCATTAGTTCATAAAGTAGACTTTAGGGATTTACCCTTTCATACATTATATATCTCAAAGGATTCTATGACGAGAATGACCTTTCATAATAGAACCTACAATATGTGAGGAAGTCCTTTCACAAAATCATAACATTCATAACATATTCTAGTTTAGAGTAGAATTTGAGAGAAACCTTTCAAAAGACTAACTTTCACTAGATTATCATTACCATATACACCTCTACTTTCATATGTATGTCTAGATATGTGAGAAATAGTTTTACATAGATACCTTTATATAACACATGTTCATCCATCATTAGTCACATACTTTTCATGCATAATAATATATAATGGTGTATATGAGAATTTTCCATTCAATTGACACCATAAACATATCATACTCATAGTTATGCATAGAGTGTGTGTGGACGCACATCGGTCCGCATGATCACATAATAGCAATAACATTGATATTGAGGAACCACCCTTTAGAGAATCACAACACATATAAAATATCTTACCATTAATGAACAACTCACATATAGAACATTTAGGGACTACATACCACACACATACATTCCATCATAAGAGGCAAGAACATATTAACATTAAATCGACAATTCCTAACATGTAAGGGATCACACATTCATATATATATTACGTTGGTAGGGTTCAGTCTACAATAGTACTTACCAAAACAAATAATGAAGACCACACCTTACCTTAACATCATCATTCACATAATTCTTCACATTATCAATACTCCTTAAGCATGATACTAACGTTGAGGACTACACACATAACCTTCATTCTAATGATCATCTTAAGACCAGTTCACTTTACATATTTTGCCTTCAAGTCCATAATGGCAACATTTATAGATAGATGAAAAGTAATCACCACCACCATAAATGGACCAAAACACACAATATCAATTCCAATATAATAAATAAGAAGTTATGTTAACTTAACAATTCTCCAAGACATGATCCTCATGTATAAATCCTCAACAATTCGTAATAAATTTATATATATGGCAATAACATCAAACAATACATCACAATCTAATCATAATTTAGTTAACATGTTATTATGATATGAAATCACATTTTATAGGCTAAATTGAGAGATTAAAGAGATTATGGGTTCTTCTAGGAATTACATTGAAAATCATCTTAAAAACATAGTTTAAACATCAATTCATACTTAGATTGTCTTTGAAAATCATTTGACAAGGAACCCATGTTGAGATTTGAAATTGGGAAATTTGATCTTAGAATCACATTGGAAAATCTTTGATGGAAATCCATATATGAAAGATTATAAAAGAGTCAAGGATTACTACAAGAAAGGCCACGAAATTTTAAGAAGAATGAACTTTGAAACCCATCCTCTAGTTTGATCTTTGGCTTTTTGTCCAATGGAGTTCTAGAGAGAGTTTTATCTGAGAGGGAAAGGTTTAATTTGAAGAATGAATTATAATTTAAGGTTTAAAGGTTTTGAATAATTTGAAATACCCTAAATTAGGTTAAAAAAACATTCCAACCTCTAATTTGAACGTTAGGTGAATTTCCCAATTTACCCCTCACTTGGCCGTGACTTAACAGCGAACTGTAGGTGCCATTCGCCAGCCCCAAACCAGGGACCGTGGATAGATTGACGTGGTGTGCTGCTGGTAGTGTTTCATGAATAAGGATACTTATTTGGTGTCTAAGCTGCCACGACTATGTGTAGATACACACCCTCTTTTGACGGGACGTTTACCACGATCGTGGTTTAAGGCTGCCTTGGCAGCTTTTGGCCATTTCTTGAGTCTTTCTAAATGATCCTTACTTTATACCTTGGGGAGTTGTACCCGGTCATTTTGACCCTACACATTAACACCTATACGCTAGTCTATTCTCCGATAATTTTTTACTTAAAAAAAAAAACTTCAACCCATGACAAACAAACAAAGTAAGACTAGAACACACGACTAGTTTCTGGACATCTTAGTCGTCCTTTGATGTTTAACCTCAAACCCCTTCAAACAAACCATTAAAAGTTATTACACACCATATAAAAAATTTATTAACTCATACCACACATGTGAGGCTATAGAATATCCTAGTTCATTTTCAGGGTTGTATAATTGATTGAGAAGTTTAACTACCGGGGATTACCCCCTAGACGTAACGAAACGTACTTGACCTCTCAAAGGTCTTATTCAAGCTCTTAGACATCTTTTATCGCATGCAAATAAAAATAGCGGAAGCCTTTATATTTTTTTATAACATAAATCAAGAATGAAACGTCACATTATTTGAAACCATTAGTACATTGTAAAGACTCTAAGTCTCGTCTTGCAATCTTAGGCATGACCTCAATAGATAGGGATACGTCCCTTAACAGTACAAAATAATATTTCTATGCTATTACATGAATTTAATTTAAACTCTTGATATATGGTCCTTAAATCTTTTAGGACCCACTTGAACTTGAGAATAGGAATCCAATTTCTTCATATTAGGAAAGTTCCATAAGACACCACCACCTACACTTTGTGTAAAAATGATGAAGAAGCGTGATGTTGGTAAAAGAATTCACTTAGTATGATAATCATGCAAAACCATGCTTTAAAAGGTACATTTAGTTAGAAACAATGCATCATCTATTTTAGAAAAACTTCATAATTATTTGATACAATAAGAACAATAGAGTTCACAAACATCATACAGACACGGAATACCATTCATAACAACACATGAATCCATTTATCTCATTGAAGACACATTAAATAGTAATATGCTCAAATTACACCTTCCTAAAGAAGTATAAGTGGTCATATCAAGAAACCCAACTATTAGGCTGGGGTCAATCCCACGAGGAAAATGATTTAGACATAACTTCTATGTACAATTGCTTCGATTTATTTAAGTTCTTTTCAAAAACATGTAATTAAAATGGGGGGGGGGTTTGTGAAACAGACTTCTTTTATATCTCTAAGTAAACAAGTAACATGAGTAAACATTTAGTTTTTATGAAGTTGTTAAAGAAACTAGGGTGTTTGTGTTCTCCATAGGTTCATAACGTCGTATTCCTAGCTATAACAATTCTTCCCTAGTGTTTTGCATGCAAAGTGATAAGTTAGGTATATGTATATCCTTGGTCCGGCATTTAGAGAATTTCAACCCGTACCTTTGTCTGGCTACTTGTGTATAATCGACTAACCCTTAACTTTACTTCATATTAAATATCATATTCGATGTACGCTTTGTTATTACTTAGCAACAATCGAGAGTAGCCTATTAGACAGTATCCCACTAAATCTATGTTGATAATTCATTTATTATTAACTACCTCATTGGTTTGGAAAGTAGAAAAAAGATGATTTCTAACGCGTGCACTCATTAAAAAGACTTTTAAACAAAAAAATTATGAATACGTGTGATAACCTATATGAGAATTGTTATGAAGCTAGGCTTACTTTGTTAATCAACCATGGTTCCCACAACCCTAGTTGTGGATTTAGTTACCCATGCATATAAGAACACAATTCATAGTCATGAAACAGTAAAACATGAACTTACTTCGATAATTTCAAGATAATCCAGAAAACCAACTTGAAATAACAAGATAACACTTGAAAACCAAATCCGGAAATTCAATTATTGCTCAAGTTGCAAACCCAATCTCTAAACACAATCTAAGAACAATACCAATAATGTCTAACCCAAAAAATGAGGTTTTACAACCTATTAATTGAAAATGTTGTCCTAAATAAAAAAAAAATTAAAATAAGGAAGTTGTTCAAAAACGTGGTTGTTATCGACGACCTCCATAGACGGACCGTCGATGAAAAAGTGAATCGTCGACTGCCTCCGTCTGTCCAGACATAGAATCATTTTTCGTCCTTCAGATGGCATCCTATCTGAATCAATTGACGGACCAATAACATTGTACGTCGATGCATCTACGGTTCGTCAAAACTTTCCATTGCTCCATCTTTAGAATTTCTCCAACTGCGGGTGCTTGGATTATCGCTTATCTCATCGACGTTTTAAATGGACAGTCCGTCGATCAATCGGCGAACCATTTATTATCTCCGTAGTCCCATACTTGGTAATATTTCCACGAGTTTCTCTAATTACTTCAACTTAAATCGACGGTCACTATCTACAGGACATCGATGGAACGACGGACCATCGATTGCCTTCATGGGTGCTTCTGCGCTTTATCTCAGTTTCCTTCTGCGTTTTATTTCTGGACTTCTTTCTTGCAAAACAAACATAAAAACATGTAAAAACTACTACAAAAAGGATCTATAAACACAGAACTCTTAAGGGAAAAGCATTAAAAACACCATGAAACCACGGTACATCCACACCCTCAACTTAAAGTTGTTGTTTGTCCTCAAGTGACACATAACGTCTAAAAAACAACACTTTGTATACAAGTATACTCTTTTAAGTTATCGTAATCACATGTATTTCAATCGCGACCCTGACAGAAATTCACCATACACCGATATCTCTACTATTTTACCTTTCACCAAGCTACCAACTTTCCGACAATGCAACTAGTGCCTTCACTTCAAAAGAAATCCTCTTTTTTCACAGAATTATTTTAACTTTGGATACAAGTATTTGTATTGAACGCCCGCTCTAAAAAACAAGTTCATACAAAGCTAGTAATTGTCGTCATAGATTGTCCTTCTTTTCACTGCTTTTGTTTACCACACTAGACTACTAGGATCACGATAGGACTTTCTTGACTTGTAACATTGGTTTAGGGTTAGGTATGGTACATATGGGTAAAATTTAGTGACTTTTTGCCCTCGTTGATAGTACGGATAATATTCCTTCCCCTTTTGCTGTATTTTATGCCCTACTTTTCTTCTCTATTCATCTTTGTCTTCCTTTCCCTTTCTTATTTGTGGTTATGACTCTTTTCTCTTTTTTTCACTTATTTGATTTATTTTCTCTACTTTTTCCTTGTCAACTGATTCCTATATTTGTTTTTTCAATTTTTAATCTTACCGAGTCATATATTTTGCTCACTTTCTCTTTCCTTTTCCACATTAAACTCTTTTCATACCCAATTTTGGGTCATCACTCATAATATCCACCCTTAAATTATGGTTTTTCCGTGAGTAGAGGTACAAATTACCCAAGGTTGGGTAAGGGCCAAGACGAAGTCAATTTTGGTATTAGCAACCCTCAACATAATCTTTTGGCCTAAGTCAAGGTGCACGAGTCCAAGGAGGGACCAGGTCCAACACATTAAACCCAGGAAAGGTGAGTTGATGAAGAAAAGAAAGGTCTATTACAGGCAAAAAAAATTTGGATCAAAAAGGGATAAAAAATTCATTTGGTTCACTTCATTTTAGGCTAGATGTTTCCTAATTCGAACTAGGGCTTATGATCCTTTCCTAGTAGTCTAACACATATTACTTTTGTAGAACCAACCGAGCAAGTTCTAGCTCGGTAACAACAGTTGAACACTCAAACTCCTCACACTCTCTTGACACTTCATTTCCCTATCAGATTAATATATTTATTAGTTTAGGTATTAGTTTGAGGGTCATGCAGTGGATGCCTGTCTATGTCATGAATATATCAATCAAATTCAACTTATTTTAACCAATTCATTCAAACATTTTCTTAGGACACGATATCATTCATACTTAGCCATAATGCTTTAGTTTTAGTGCTTTAATACTTTGTACAAGTTTCGAAATGACAGTTCAACAATAATGTAATCTTTCTCGTGGGGAAAAAGAACACAGGCAGGAAAACCACGAAGAGAGGATCGTGAGTTGGGCTACTCAGACTTCACCCTAACACTCACTTTTAATTTACCCCACCCCAACAAAATAGCATGCTGTTGTCCCCAATGCATCAAAATAAATACAAGTACAGGGTGGTAGGTAAAGCAAACCTGGGGTAGATAGCCCCCACGATCAATAAGTTGGCGGGTCTGGTTTCCCAAAACCCGCAATATCAGTAGTAGGGCTACCCTCAATTGTGTCCACAACAATCTCAGCACCATCAATATTGCTCCTATCACTGGTCTCTTCTATGGAACTAGATGCCTCAGAAGCTATCATTCTAGCCTTCATCTGATGGGTCTCCTCATAAATCAACAAGGCTCTCCTCGCAGCCTCAAGGTCCATCCACTCTTTCATCCTCGCACATGCATCCTATTCCTTGGTAGTGCATCTAGAATAGTGCCTTGGCATGATCAAGTGGCTTAGGCGGGGTTGTGAATAGTGCATCAATCATAGTGCCCTCCATTAGCTCGAAAGGTGTAGTATCGGGCTCAGTCCCCCTCATCTCGAGAATGTTGTCTTCATCTATTCGCAATTTCGCCACAGCCTCCTGAAGAATAGTTAAGTCAACGGTGGGGGTTGTGCGTGTGAGAACTCGCTACACAAATGCACCAAGGCGCTGGTGAACCGCCTGAATCTTCTACTCTTTTTGCTGGGCCACCATCTTCTCATTCTGGTCCTCAACCTAAGTGATAAACTTTTTCATCCATGGTTGTATGTGATGCAGCAGGGTGGTCATCTAGTGCTTTAACTTCCGCAACCCCGCCAATGGGAGTAGTGCTGCAGATGGTGGAGTAGATCGAGAGGAACTATGTGCTCAACTAGAGGCATGGACGGAAACTCGACTTGGGTGGTATCACCGGGCTCTGAAGTAGCATATTCAGCCACCTGCGCTATCTATACCATGTCCACCAAGTTCTCACTCACCGGTTGTAACTCAACTCAGGGCCCTCTCCGCGGTGTTTCTACATTGGACTCATCCCTGACGAGACCTATATAAACTCTGCCACACGGAGTGTGGAGTGTATCATAGTGCCAAATGGGCACTCCGTCATCCGTGCATAGATGTAAGATCAGACACCCAAATAGGTAAGTAGTGGAGGACATGAAAGACATCTCTTGTATCACCGTGATTAACAACTTCCCAAATGATCTCAAAACTTGCCAGCAAGGCTGCTACCAGTAACGCTCTATATTATGTAACACTACTATATGCTGCCGTCGAAGATAGGTTATGGCGGACTAACAACTACAAGAATATGGTTGTGAAAGTGAGGTTGGCCTTTTTGATCAGCACTCCAGGTTCAATCACCCAATCTGCTCCCTCAACGTTAATGGATGGTAATGAGCAATCCTTCTCGTTCCTGCCTCTCTCTGATCCAGGATCTGCTGAAACTAGGAACTTTTGACCATATCCCACTTGTAATCAAACATTGGAGTCAAGAGGACCAAGTAATATCGGTGGAGGTGCCATACAAGGAACAACGGATGATGGTCGGATAAATATCAACCCAGCAGCCTTGAATTAGCACTGTTGTGAGTTCTTCTTGTTCGGCGGGTTTCGCCTCCCTATTTATAGAACCTCTGAGACTCTCCACATAGGAGGCGTAGAACTCTCGAATAATCTCCTCTCTCTACGTCCCCTGACTCCTAGCCATCCACTCGAGCTTGTGGAGGGCGAACAATCTCTGCATATTAGGGAATATATGAAGACTCCCTGTAAGAACTCTATGCTCGGCCGTCACCTATCGGGTCATCACTATGTTATCATTTATGACGATGGCGTCCCTGTAGACCTGATACTAACCATCTATGTACCACTGGTTGGTCTCCTCAGCAATCGCTGTAGGGACATCTGCCTGGCATGCCAGGACATACTTTGACCTATTAGTGTCATCAGACAACGCTTGGCAGGTAGGTTCCTCTAATTGAGTGAATCTATGTGATACGGAATCGAGGAAGTGGCCTCATTCGACTTTGAAGAGTTGGCAGATTGTGATTCTAATGCAGTTTCATAGCCAAATGCTCCTTCGGAACCAAAGGGAGAACCAGACGGTGTGCCGGTCAGTGTGCGCTACTCATAAGACTGGGAGGTAGTGACTAAGCAAGAAACCACCTTCTGGGGTACCCCGAGTGGCTCGTGCAGATGGAGTAGGGGTTATGGTGCTAAGGGGGACATACTAGGGATCCCTCTCATTGTCGGAAGTGCTACGCATCCGACGGGATGGTGCCACGGACTTGGACCTTCCCCTTGAATAAACGATGTCAAGTTTTTCTGGCCATATATACTTGTAAAGAAGCTGTTACTCTCACAGCAATCTTACTACACACAAAACAAAGAAAACAAAGAAAGGAAACAAAAAAACACATTCTAGTTCAGACCTATATTACTAGTTGATTGGCACTATCAATGGGTCGTCGATGATTCGACGGTTCATCGATAGGGTCCTTCATCAAACACTAAGAATATATTAGACTTATTTAAATCATCAAACATCTTAGTTAGAAATGACGGATATGCAGAACGGCCAGTCGATCAATTGACGACCTGTATTTCGCTTCCGTTGTCTAAGACTTGGCAAAATTATTAAAATCACAGAAAACAACATCTATGAAGGAAATGACGGACATGCAGAATGGCCCATCGATCAATCGATGGAACGTAGTCCACTTCTTTCATCTAAGACATAGACATATTTGGGGTGGTCCAATCAACGGATGACATGGACGGTTCGTCGATCAATCGACGGTCTATCAACGGGATCTCCTGCTGGTGGCCTGAGATAAATTTCAAGCCAGCTTTCAAACTAAACATTTTGACACCTTTAGACCCACACAAGTCTACACAAAACATAGTAACAATCAAAACACAATTTCTTCATTCCTAGAGATTTGATTTCACAAGATTAGTGCTCTAATTCATCAATGCTACAAAATACTAAGTCGGAATGTATATCATTACTATCACAAACACATTTTGAACAATTTCACAGCAACCCAATAACTTTCTATCATTTCAATAGACCTTTACACAAGTTTCAACAAGAAAAATAAAACAATTGTATCCCTCAGTAATGACCCACTTTCTAATTTTTGATTTCAACAGTGTATGAACGAGTAATGATTGGGAGAGTGATCTTTGCGCCTTCCTTTTTGTACACTCACCACATGACCTTGGTAGATCTTAATCCTTTGACCGTTGATAGTGAGCTTTGCGCCTTCCTTTTTGTACAAGTCAACCACTCCATGTGGAAACACTTAAGTAATAAGGAATGCTCCCATCCATTTGAATTTGAGTTTGTGAGGAAACAACTATAGCCTAGAGATCAATAGAAACACCAAGTCCCCAACCGCAAATTCTTTCTTTTAAATCAATTAGTGGTGGTACTTCTTCATATTCTCTTGGTATATGGCTGAACTATCATATGCTTTTAAGCGACGCTCATCAAAATCATTTAACCCATTAATTCTTTGTTCCACTACTTCATTCGAACCCATCTTAAGTTTCTTCATTGCCTATATGTCTTTGTTCTCTAACTCGACTGGCAAGTGACAAGCCTTCCCATATACAAGTTTGTATGGAGACATATATATGGGGCGTCTTGTATGCAGTCCGGTAGGCCCAAATAGAATCATAAATCCTCCTTGACCAATCCGTTCTATTAGCATTTACAATTTTCAACAGAATTTGCTTGATCTCTCGATTGGACACCTCAACATGCCCACTAGTCTGTGGATTGTACGTAGTGGATACATTGTGGATAAATCCATATTTCTCAAATATCTCTTTGAACAACCTATCAGAAAGTGAGATCCACCATCCTAATAATGTCCCTAGGTTTGCCAAATCTATGGAAGATGTTCTTTTTCAAGAACGCGGTGACACTCTTCCCTTCATTGTTAGAAAGAGCTATAGCTTCCACGCATTTTGACACATAGTCCACCGCCACAAGTATATACTTCATCCTATGCGAACTCACAAATGGGCCCATAATATCAAGTCCCCATACATCAAATAACTAGATCACCAGAATGGGATTAAAGGGAGCTCTTGCCTCTTCAAAATTTCTCCATCTCGTTTGCATCGGTCACATGCTTTTGCAAACTCATAAGCATCATGGTTAATGGTTTTCCAGTAGTAACTACACTACAAAATCTTGTGCATAGTCCGGAAAAAATTATGGGGTCAACCCGAAGGCGAGGAGTGACATGCTTGTAAAACACTCAACATCTCAACTTCCGGTACTCAACAACGAATAATCTCATCGGCGCTACTTTTGTATAAGTAAGGCTAATCCCAAATGAAATTTTTCATATCGTACATGCACATCTTCTTCTGATGGAAAGACATGTCCGATGGGACTATATCACTAGTCAGATAAATCCGAAAATTGACAAAACATGGAATCAAATCATGAGAAATGGATAATACATGCTCATCGGGGAAGGTATCATCAATTTCTGCCTTTTCAAAAAATTCTCATATAGCTTCATCCTCAAGCCTAGACAAGTGATCAGCAAACTGATTTTCAGTCCCTTTTCTATCTTTTACCTCAAAGTCAAACTCTTGCAATAATAGCACCCGTCTAATTAACTATGGTTTGGCATCCTATTTTTTAATCAAGTACCTCAAAGCGGAGTGGTAAGTATGCACTATGCCCTTTTGCCTAGCAAATATGAGCTAAGTTTTTCTAACGCAAATACCACCGCAAGAAGTTTTTGTTCAGTCACAATATAGTTCTTTTGGGCATCATTTAAGGTTTTACGTGCATAATTATTAGGGTGAATGATTTTATCCCTTCTCTTTCTAATACCACACATAGAGCAACACCACTAGCATCACACATCACCTCAAATGTCTCACTCGAATCATGGGAAATAATAATGGGCGAGACACCAACTTCTCCATCAACTCTCCAAATGTTTTCAGACTGGATTCATCGAAATAGAACTTACATTCCTTCTGAAGTAATTTTCACAGAGGATGTGCAATTTTTGAGAAATCCTTATAAAACCTCCGGTAAAAGCTCGCATGTCCCAGAAAACTTCTCACACCTTTTACAGAGATGGGTAGGGGACCTCTATCCCCTTCTTTGAGATGCGATGTCCCAATACTACACCTTTTTTGACCATAAATTGACATTTTTCCCAATTATGTAAAAGATTGCCATGTTCACATCTTTTGAGAACCTCCACCAAGTAACTCAAACACCGAGCAAAGGAGTTAGCAACAACTGATAAATCATCCATGAACACGTCAATAGTGTCCTCACCATGTCGGATAATATCAACAACATACATTGTTGTAAGGTGGATGGTGCATTGCATAACCCAAAAGGCATCCTCTTGAAGGTGAATGTCCCATTACGACAAGTAAAAGTGGTCTTCCCTTGATCCTCTGGGGCAATAGAGATTTGATTGTATCCCGAATAACCATAAAGAACATTAACATCCTTTTCCTGCGAGTCTATCTAATATCTGGTCCATAAAGGGCATAAAGAAATTTTCCTTATCTGTCCGTGCATTCAACTTCCGGTAATCAATACAAACTCTCCATCCGGTCACCGGCCTCATTGGAATAAGCTCTTTCCTCTTGTTAGGCAGTACTTTCTTCCCCCCCCCCTTTTGGGCATGCACTGAACAAGGCATACTCTACTACTATCTGCAATAGGACATATGACTCTGGCATCCAACCACGTAATGATATCCTTCTTAACTACCTCTTCCATAGGTGGATTCAATATTCTCCAGTGCTCAATAGTTGGCTTGTGATTAGGATGAGTTGGATTTTGGGTGAACAAATATCGAGAGGGATCGGAATAATGTCTGCAATAGTCAAACTAATGGCTCATTTGAACCTCATCAGAACTTCCACCAAACACTCTACTTGTTGTATATTCAAGTCCATTGCAATGATTACTTGAAAAGTGTCATCTCTACCCAAGAATACATACCTCATATGCGGTGGTAGAGCCTTAAGCTCTAATTTTGGAGCCTCCTCAATAGATGGTCTTGTAGGTGGAGACTCGCGATACTTCATATCTAACTCCAATGTCTTTGGTTAGGAACGATATTCATTTCGTTCAAGTGTCGCAACGAAAGACCCATACTTTTCAATACCATCACTTGCAAAATTCATGATCACTGCCGCTAGAGCCTCAACACCTAGGCATTCTTCGATTGGTACCTCAGAATACTCTCAACCATATACGATATAGAAGATGTCATTTGGAACTCACCACTCTGCTTCATGGAGCTACAAATGTTGAACATCGCTTCTTCATTGTTCATCCTAAACTTTATATGTGATTTCTCCATATCAACCAGGCACAACCAATGGCAAGGAATAATTCCCAACAATAATAAGAACCACAAACCTCATAGTCAAGAATCACAAAATTGGCTAAAAATATAAATGACTCCACTTTCATAAACACATTATGGATTATACCAATGAGCTTATTCTCTGTTCCATCATCCATCAATAACCGCATTGTAGTAGGCTTTGGGTCAGCAAAACCAAATTTCTTATAAATGGAAAGAGGCATGAGGTTTATGCTTGCACCTAGATCACATAGTGCTTTGGCAAAGTGTAATAATCTTATGGTACATGGAATAGTGAAAGCGCACAGATCATCATTTTCTGTACAAGAGACCTTGTAGAAATGGCACTATAATGATTCATTCGGTGATCATCCTAACAACATACCCACCTATTTTTTGTAACCATATCCTTCATAAATTTAGCATGACAGGACATTTGTTCCAGAGCTTCTATCAAAGGGATATTGATGGAAATTTGTTTTAACATAGTGATAAGACGCCATATTTACAATCCTGAAACTTATTCACCAATCTATTAGGGAATGGTGGTGGAGGTCTAGGATTGGGGAACACATTCTGATGTCCCTTTTCTTCTTCCACCGTTTTGTCCACAAATTCTCCACCAATTTCCATCACCTCTTCGTCTTTTCTCATCTCATATTCTACCACAGACAACATAGGTGGATCAATAGTTTGCTTACCTCCTCGAGTAGTGACTGTCATGCAATGTCCATAATTTTTAGGATTTTAGATGGTATTGCTAGGAAGAGTGACAAGTTTGTGTGGGTTCACAGTAGTGGATAATTGTGTTATTTGTAACTCAAGATGATTAATCCAGATCACATGTGAACCCAATGTTCAACAAATCACCTCTCAATTACTTGGCACGCTCATCACTAGGATCAAACCACCACATCATCTACTCTAACATATCCTCAACTCTCACCATACTACCTCCACTAACCCTAGGAGCAAGTTCCTGATTTTGAGGTGGAATATAGAGCCCACTCCGATAATTTCTATTACCATAGTTACCCCGGTTTAAGCTGTTATCGCGGTTATAGTTTACATCTTGAACATATTGCCCCTCTCTATTGTAGTTACCATAGTTCTGACCTTGATTTCCTTGATCTTGACGCTAATTCTCTTAATTGGAGCCTTGGGTGTTTGGTCGGAAACCCTCTGTCTGATCATTCACTACATAAGTATCCTCTTCATAACAGTACTCATCCACTAGCGGTGGTGGTATAGTCAAGTAATTCACCGCTTTTACCTTCTCTGCACCTCTAGTGACATATTTAAATACCAACCCACGCTTAGTTCTCATTTGAGACACATCCTCATGAATCTTATTTGCAGCCGGATCATGTGTAGCTTCCACTGCGAAGGTGTTTCTCCCAGTATATAACTTTCTAGTACTTCAAGCCTTATTGTTGCTAGAGAGTTTCTTCAACTTCTCAATGATCTCATTATATGTCAATCACCATATGAACCTCCCGCAATAGTATCGAGTACCTCTGTATTGTTATCAACTTGACCCCGATAGAAGTACTCTTTTAATTACTCATCATAAATATGGTGGTTTTGAACGCCTCTCACATACATAGTAAATCTATCCCAAGACCTACTTACTGACTCCCCAGGTAGTGCCATAAAGTTGTTCACTCTATTCTTGTTGTTGAGCTTCTTGGACACCGGATAATGTCGAGCTAAGAACACATCCCTCAACTGATCCCAAGTATAAATGGAATTATTGGATAATTTAGTAAACCATATCGCGGCATCTCCAGTCAATGATAGTAGAAATATTTTATGTTTGATGACATTCATATCTATGTCTGGTCTCCCCACACAACTCTTGCACAGAGACCTCAGTTCGACTATGTGAGCATGTGGATCCCCTGATGGTAGCCCTTAAAACAAACCCCTCGCGGCGAGATACTACATAAAACTACTAGTTACCAAGAACGTGTGCCCATAGGGTAGAGGACGTAGGACTAGAGACCCATCAGAAACAGTGATGTTGACATTGCTCCTAAAGAATTCTTCAGCGCGTGGTATGGGAGTTTGCATCCTCAAAGCATCATCATTTTGATTTTCCACAACTGCTGGGTTGTGATCCTCAACAGGTGGTGGAAGCTAACGAATTATCCCATCACCTAAACTGACTGAGTTCATCTGATTTTCCATTCTTTGTAGTGTACAAGTAAGTTCAGGAACGAATGGAATGAGTGGTTCTCCTCGGCTCTAGTTACCTGGCATATACTAGAGCTAGACCTTAAAGAAACAAAAATAAAAGAAAAGTAAAATAACAAAATCAATGGCTAAACTTCATTAATGTTATTAAGGTTAATCTCAAAGTCACTTTCCTTGGCAGCAACGTAAAAAATTGATACGCTCAAATTACTCCTCCCAAAAGAAGTATAAGTAGGCGTATCAAATAAAAATCTCAACTACTAGGTTCGGGTCGATCCCACATGGAAAATGGATTTGACTTAACTTTAATGTACAATTACTTAGATTTAGTGAAGTTCTTTTCAAAAACAAGTAATTAAACGGGGGATTTTGTGAAATAAAATTCTTTGATATCTCTAAGTAAAACAAGTAACATGAGTGAAGATTTAGTTTTAATAAAGTAGTGAGAGAAACTAGGGTGTTTGTATTCCCCATAGATTTAAAACGCCGTATTCCTAGCTATAACAATTCTTCCCTAGTGTTTTTCATGCGAAGTGATAAGTTAGGTATCTCTAAATCCTTGGTCCGACATTTTGAGAATTTCACCCCGTACCTTGGTCTGGTCACGTATGTATAAGCTACTAACCCTTACCTTTACTTCATATTAAGCATCATATTCGATATATTGCTTGGTTATTACTTCGAACCAATCGAGACAAGCCTATTAGATAGTATCCCACTAAATTTATGTTGATAATTCTTTTCTTATTAACTACCTCATTTGTTTGGCATGTAGAAACAAGGCGATTTCTAACGTCGTTCACCCGTTAAAAAGACTTCTAAATGAAAGAATTATCAATACATGCAATAATCTACTTGAGAATTGTTATTAAACTTAGGCTTACTTTGTATCACCCATTGTTCCCACAACCCTAGTTGTGTATTTAGTTACCCATGCATATAAGAACGCAATTCATATTCATTAAACAGTAACACAGGAACTTACTTTGATAATTAGAAGAAAATCCACAAAACCAACTTGAAATAACAAGATAACACTTGAAAACAAAATCCGGAAATTGAATTATTACTAAAGTTGCAAAACACAATCTCCAAACAAAAACTAAGAACAATACCAATAATGTCTAACCCCAAAAATGAGGTTTTACACCATATTTATAGAAAACATTGTCCTAAATGAAAAGGAATTAAAATATTGAAAATTTTCCAAAAACCGAGGCTGTATTCAATGACCCCTACAGAGGGACCATTGAAGAAACTATGGACCATCGATTGCCTCCATAAGTCCCCACATAGAATTATTTTCTTTCCTTAAGATGGCATGCATCTACTGTTCATTGATGCCTTCCGTTGCTCCATCCTTAGAATTTCTCCAACTTTGGGTATTGGGAATATCTCTGATCTTAGCGACAATTCTATAGGATAGTCCGTTGATCAATCAACGGACTGTCAATCATCTCCCTAGTCCCACACTCAGTTAGAATTCTTCGAGTTTCTCTAATTGCCTGAACTTCAGTCGATGATCAACGACTATGGGATGTCGATGGAATGATTGACCATTGATGGCCTTGATGGGTTCTTCTGTACTCTATTTCAGCTACCTTCTGCGTTTTATTTCTTAAACAAACATAAAAACATGTTAAAACTATTAAAAAAAGGCTCTATACACACACAACTTTTATGGAAAAAGCACTGAAAACACTATGAAACCATGGTACATCAAATAGCTCTAACACATTACCTTCTTTTTTAGGTTAATTCCTTTTGTTAAGAAACCCTTAGGTAATACTTAGTACAATGTATGACCATACTGCCACAAAATATGATCTTTCATATATAGGTTTCATCAATACAACGACATATACTCATAAATTCATAAACATATTTTAAGGGAAAATCTACAAATAAGAACAACCGCCAAAGACAACACACAAGTAAAACTAGTGCAATGTACAAGTATAATCCCACAATACTACTCACACCAAGAGATCCTTGGAGGTCACATCACACTCAATAAGATATGATACATGCATTTTACCTTTGACATAAGGCCAACATACATCATTAATGGTCACATAACAACTCTGTCATTCATTTCATCTTAGTCATAACCCATTTAGTTCGTATCATAGGTAAACAATCCTCACAAACCCTTCACAAGCTTACTTATGCAATGTACACATGGAGTCCCATACCTCCACTTATGCTTAGTAAACACATTTAGAATCCATAAGTGTAATTCACATTCATTATTATAATTCATGTCTTAATGTAAGTAAAGTACATCTTAACTTGCAGTCATATCAACATAAATGAACCATTATCCATATTTCAGAAAGGAACTTAATTATAACCTCCATTAATGTCCAGTTGTACAATGTATAAGTAGGGTCCATAGTCGTACCTACACTAAGTAACTCTTCAAGGAATCATGACTAATGTTCATATTCTTATCTTAGTTCATTTCATAACTATTGGGATACTCAGCCATAACGATATAGACCATGTGAGCTACATGGAATCTGGTGTCCTAAACTCCACACACAAAGAAGGTTATCTAGTTGCCAAGGTAAAGCCTACATAATCACTATATAGGTAGATCCACTAGCTAAATTCTATACGGCCACGTAGTTAAGGGATAGTGAGATTGCTTCCAGAAACCCGATACATTGCATTAGCGGATAGTCTTCCATCTCATGAGCATCACTTAGATGACCTAACCTATTACATTAATGGAGTGATCTTTTCCTCATTGTACATATCCACTCGATGCTAAGCTTGAACTACTCTTTAATATATTAAAGACTTTACGTAACATTAGTTCATAAAATAAGCTTTAGTGAATTATTCCCTCATACATCATATATCTAAATGGTTTCGAAGATGAGAATGACCTTTAATCATATAACCTACATTATGTGCGCATGCCTTTCATATAATTATAATATTGATAACAATCTAGTTTAGAGTATAATTGAGGAAACCTTTCAAAAGACTCACTTTCACTAGATTATCATAACCTTACTCATTCCTACATTTATGTGTCTGCATACATATGTGAGAAAGCCTTTCAAATAAGCACCTCTAAACAACACATGTTCCTACTTCATTAGTCAATTATTATTTGACTATTTTATGGGTTAATTTATCATGTCTCTATATCTATGAATTATAGTGTAGTTTTCTATGGGCTATCTAATGATATAAAGATTATATGTAATTGATGTCAAATTGGTCTTAGATTGTTAAATCTATATTGAATTGACCTAGTTTCATATAGTATTATGATTTATACTTTGGATTGATGTTCATGGCCATGGGTAAGGGCTTTATCATATTGGATTGGATGACTTAGCTACGAATTGAAGTGGTAACAATGGATTGGTGGTACGCTTCCCTAATTCTCTTTATTTTATCTTAATTAGATTTTAATTATGTTGTGTTTGGTATGGTCCACCTATGGTGGTGGTGTTATGTGGTTCACTTGCAGTTGATGTGGCCTTGTCGGTGTTACTATATGTATTTTGATGATCATGGCCTTGTTGAAAAATACATGAAGTTTTACGATGATGTGTATAATTGATTATGTGAAGTATGATCACATCTATCGACATGCTATGATTGAGAAAGTTCGATGTTGTTAGATTATCATGTTAGACTATTACTATGAATTCATGTGTGTAATCTTTGATTTGATGCATGATTCTTCCTACTTGACAATACGAGTATAAAATGTTTATATTGACGATGTTATAGTAATTTATAAGATGACATAAATATGGTAAGGTTCATTCCTAAATTCTTCAAGAATGATATGCTATATGTGCTAAAGTGAATTGATGATGTGTCTTGTTGTGCTAGACTTGTGTCCCTTACTTCATACATGTATATAAATAATATGAAAATCTTAACTTAGTAGGCTTAAGCACCTTTGTCTTGTATGTGTATGGATGAATGTTGAATGAAGTCTAGGATCGGTAGACCTAAGATGGTGCCCTTCTAAGCATGACTAATATGTGGAACCTTCTGTATAGAGAGAAGGTTAAGAATGATCTATCCTTATAGACCATTGAGTAGCAGCCCTAGTGGACCCACCATTGGTAGGTGTATTATGACTAGGTAATGACTAAGAGATATTACCTTTTCATATGCCCCTTTATATTGAACTTACTCTATTAGAACAAAGGCTAGCACTGAGTGAATATGTTATGGTTTGTAGCTCTACTTAAGAAGGAGACTAGAGTACAATGTATCTCTACTTTAGAATGAGACTTAATAAAGTACATAAAAGACCTTAATATTCCTTAACCATGTGCCTACATTGGATGTGTCCTGGTTCTACCCTTAGCCAGTAGAACACCCTCTATCGAAGTATATTTATGACTCCGGATTCCATTCCTAGCTAGTATTGTCTATATCTATTATTGCCTATTCTCATCTTGTGGGATACATGCTAGTGTTAGATAAGTACTAGAAAGGTTAGGTAGTCGAATGAGACACAATCTACACATTCCATGACTAGACGTTGAAAATGTTAGTATGTGAGTCAATAGGTGTTTCCAAGACTATTATCAGAAGTTCTTTAATCAATGATATGTCTTCTAAATGACTTAATGAATATAATTACTTTAGTAAAGGAATGTTATTGAAAAGTACTTATCTAGAGTAGCTTTGAGGATTGCATAGGTAGGCTTGAAGAGGGTGTATGGGCGTCTCTTCATGTCTTACATAGGTGAGTCTTAGAGTAATTCTAGGTAGGGAGTTTAATAAATAAAAGTGATAATGATCTTAACATAGGAATTCTTAAGGATCATTTAAGTGTGCTTATAGAGGGTGTATGGGCGCTCTCTCTTCGTCTCACTTAAGTGAGTCTTAGGATAACCTTTGGTGAGAGGGATGCAAGCTAAAAGAGGTTACTGTGAAGTTGAACTCAGTCCACTGTAAATTTACATAGTTCACTATAATATTTTTTACTACTTGATAAACTGCTTAAGTGATATTTTATATGTTTCTAAGGTGTTACATTTTGTTCTTATACTTATACTACGACGTTTTACTCAAAAAGAGCATGTTTTATACAAATGTCTGTTTCTCATGATTTTGAGCATTACTCCATACTAACTACAAGTGTTTTGTACTAATTCCATACATTTTGTCCATCTCTAAAGGCGTAGGTGGCGTTTGAGAGGAGTCTCGAAGTTGAATCTTGGATTTGTGTTCATTCAAGTAAAGAGTTGTTATGTCCTCACTTGATTCGAGGACATCTTGATGTTTATATTTACTTTTTTCCTATATGTTGAAGTATGGTCCGTGTACCAATATATTCGTATGTCTAAGATAGTTACTTTGAGACTTAGCCTTTCATTATGTTTTTCTATAAAAGAGATGTTTTGAAGTATTATTATTTCATTTGAAAAGTTTTAATTCCGCTCTACTTTTCATACATGTATGCAATAATGCTACGAAAGGGCTTCTCTTAGACCTCCAAGAGGTTGACGACGCCGTCTTTCGATTCGCGGATGTCCTAACTTCTAGTGGGTACTCTCGGGTCAGTTAAAACCTTGTATAAGAGCATAAGGTTATGAAGTAGTACTTACGAATCCAAAAGTCTCAAAAAGCCACATCTAGTAAAGTCTTGGCAATCAGTGTGAGTCGCGACACATCTATGGGCGAGAGTCTATAAGACGATAGAGTTTCCCTTCTTTTCTACTCCTATGTCATGACGTAGAGATTTAAATTTATGAATGCCCTTTTATTATGGTTTTCCTTGTGTTTCTAAGAAGATTAATACGAGGAGGACACCGGCTAGGAGGGTTGAGGAGAATGATGTGAATGAAGGACTTCTTCTATGAGATGGACATGTGCCACAAGTTGAGCAAGTTCCTCAAGATGTTCAAGGTGATCATGTTTATCATGTCCCTAAGGTGGAAATGGATATGGGGATATTAGAGAGGCTCTCCTTACCCTAGCCTGAGCTATGACAACTCAAGTGAATAGAGTTATTAGGCGTAGGGTGAATGCTATGGAGAGTACTATGACCTCTAGATTAAGGGACTTTGTGAGGATGAATCCTCCTATCTTCTTTGGTTCTAAGGTGGGAGAAATTCCCCAAGCTTTCTTGGATAAGGTGTATAAGATAGTCATACAATGGGAGTGACTTATAGGGAGAAAGAAGAGTAAGCTTCATATCAATTGAAAGATGTTGCTCAAGTATGGTATACTCAATGGCAGGATAGTAGACAGGTTGAATCGTGCCCCTTAGAGTTGGTAAATTTTAAGGAAGCATTCTTAGAAAGGTAATTTCCCTGTGAGAAGAGGGAGGTTAAGATTGAGGAATTTATAAACCTTAGGCAAAGTAGCATGAGTGTTGAGGAGTATTCTTTAAAAGTTATCCTATTGTCTAAGTGTGCTCCATCCTTGGTGTCTAACACTATGGATGAGATGAGTAGTTTCTTGACCAGTGTGTTGGAGATTGTGAAGGAAGATTATCGTAAAACCATGCTGCATTGTAACATGACTCTATCTAGGCTTATGGTGTATGCTCAATCCATTGAAGAGTCTAAACTTGGGAGGAGAAGTAGAGTTTCTAAGAGGGGAAGAATCAATAAGCAAGTTGAACATAAGATTAAGAAGAGGGTTTCAATCTAGATGGTTCTAGTGATCCTAAGGCTAAATATGAGAAAGGCGGTGATTCCCAAGTAGTTAAGCCTACTTGTGCTACTTGTGGGAAGAGGCACTTTAGGAAGTCTCTAACCGGTACTAGTGTGTGCTTTGGTTGTGGGAAGGATGATCACAAGGTGAGAACTTGTTCTCCTATTGAAGATAGAGGAAGAGAGTCTAAGCATGTTCCTCCTAGTGTTCCAGATGTTGGTGCTACAAAGAGGAATCGCTTCTATGCTCTCCGAGAAAAAGGGAAAAAACCGGATGATGATGATGATGCCGGTAAGTAATAGTTTTACCTCTTTAGTTATATGTGTTCCTTCTAAGTGGGGGAGTATGGTGAGTAGTAGAATAGTGATTTGTTGTCTCATCTCTTCTATTCAATTCAAGCTTGACAGATGGTATGCCATAGTATAATGTTGCATTTTGTTTAGGAGTCTAGTTGAAATTGAATTTCATTTATTCCTTCCATTGTGTATTTTATTAAGTTATGATTATGTTTTAAAGTGAGTGTATATGATTTTATCTGTCACATTGTCATACATCCATCATAAATTGCTTAAGACTTGCATTTCTGGAAAATTTAGCATGTTTCACTGTAAAGAAATTGGTGCTCACTGTAAAGATTTATAAATTTTAATTAAATTTTTCTTTCATTAAAAATGGTTATGATATGTATACAACTGATGTATATGATCATTTTATTATATGGAGAAGGAAGTTCCTCCTATATAAAATAAAAATGTGAGTCTTATTGCCTGATGAGTTGTAGGTGTAGTTCCTAGTTTCTTTTTGTATTGTGAGTCTGTTGTTTTATGAAATTGATGTTTATCCTATATGTGTGTATGGTATATTGGGAATATGTTTATGAGCTGCTAGTTTTTGAGCCTTATCTCTTAGAAATGTTAAAAGTATGGCAAGTGTCATTCCAGGAAGAATGTTGTCCAAGTGGGGGAGATTATAACGTACCTCAAAATGAGCTAAGTTAAGCTAGAGACTAGCACTTTGGTAATGATGTTTTAAAGTCATATAATGGTTAATCATAGTTTTCTTAGGCAATATATAAATTTTGGAAGTGCTTTGAGGTCAAACGTCCAAGACGTTCGGAAGCTAGTCGAACTTGAACTAGTGTAGAGTTATTTTTTGTAGTGATGTTTTGGGGGATGGTTTGATGGTGAAATTCGGTATTGAGAGGTCCTACGAGTAGAATTACATGCAAAGGGTGGAAAAGTCCGGGAACGACGCCTCGGGGACCATCTAAAGGGTCGCCGAGAAGGACCCAAACATGGGCCAGCGAAGTTGCCAAACAACCAAGATTTGGCATTTTGCTGCGTGACGAGCAGCTGTCACGCAGTCGGAAAAAATCTTGACTTGAGATGTGGAGCTGTCATAAAAAATTATGTCCAAGAATTTCTGAAAAAAAAAATTTTGGAACTTTCTCCGCAACGCGCTGTAAAGACCCAGATTTTGTTGCGTCATTTTAAAGTCAAATTTGAGTTGGTTTGTCCAATAAATGTAGCGTTTTTTGGGTAATTTGGGGGAATATTATGGAAATCTATAGGACCTAATTAAACCCCTAAGCTCACCAATTAAAGAGAAAACACTCATCACAAAACAAAATCTCTCCATTTACTCTCTCCAGAACTCCATTGTTGAAGCTTTAAAGCTCCAAGGAAAAAGATTGATTTCTCATGTTTTTCTCCATCAATCTTGTGGGATTTTCATCACAATTATTGTGTGGTTATTTATCCTTGAAATATCTTTCTTCAAGTAGTCCATTGCAATGATTTTAAAATATAGTCAAAAACATGAATTGTCCAATTTCACAATCTATACATGGGTTCTTTGATAAATGGTTTTGAATCAATGTTTTTGAATTGAATAGATGTAAACGCAATATTTTAAAGATATAGTTCTTATTAAACTATGCAAGCCATGCAATTCTTATTTTGTCTATTTTATGGGTTATGTGATCATATCTCGATACTTATGATTATAGTGTAGTTGTGTATGGGCTTTCTAATGATGTAAAGATTATATGTAATTGATGTATAATTGGTCTTAGATTTTTAAATATATATTGAATTGACATAGTTTCATCTAGTATTATGATTCATACTTTAAATTGATGTTCATGGCCATGGGTAAGGGCCTTATGGTATTGAATTGGATGACTTGGCTACGGATTGAAGTCATAAGAATGGAGTGGTGGTACGTTGCCCTAATTTTCTTTATTTTATATTAATTAGATCTACATTATATTAAGGTTGGTATGGTCCACCTATGCTGGTGGTGTTATGTGCTTTACTTGCAATTGATGTGGCCTTGTCGACTTACTTTATGTACTCTGATGATCATGGACTTGTCGTCAATTACATGAAGTATCATGATGATGTGTATAGTTTATTATGTGAAGTATGATCATATCTATCTACATGCTAGTAATGTGAAAGTTTGATGTTGTTAGGTGATCATGTAAGACTATTACTATGTGTTCATGTGTTTAGTCTTTGATTTGATTCATGATTCTTCCTACATGACTATATGAGTCTACAATGGTTATATTGATGATCTTATAGTAATGTATAGGATGACAAAAATATGATAAGGGTCATTCCTAAGTTCTTTAAAGAATGATATGATATATGTGCTAAAGTGAATTGATGATGTGTCTTGTTGTGGTAGACTTGCGTCCCTTACTTGATACATGTATGTGATGAATATGAACATCTTGACTTAATAGGATTAGGCACCTTTGTCTTTTATATGTATGGATTAATGATAAAGGAAGTCTAGGATCGATAGACTTAAGATGGTGCCCCTCTAAGCATGACTAATATGAGAAACTACTGTATAGAGAGAAGGTTAAAAATGATCTATTCGTATAGACCATTGAGTGGCAGCCCTAGTGGACCCATCTTTGGTAAGTGTATTATGACTAGGTAATGACAAAGAGATGGTACCTTTGCATATGCTCCTTTATATTGAACTTACTCTATCAGAATAAAGTCTAGAATCGAGTCAATATGTTATGGTTTGTAGCTCTACTTAAAAAGTAGACTAGAGTACAATGTATCTCTACTTGAAAATGAAGCTAGATTACATAAAGACCTTGATATTCCTTAACCATGTGCCTACATGGGATGTTTCCTAGTTCTACCCTTGGCAAGTAGAACCCCCTCCATCGGAGTAGGTTTATGATTCCGGATTCCATGCCTAGCTAGTATGGTCTATGTCAGTTATTGACTATTCTCATCATGTTGGATACTTGCTAGTGTTTGATAAGTACGAGCAAGTTTAGGTAGTGGAATTGGATGCGATCTAGACATTGCACGACTAGACTTTGAAGATGTTAGTATGTGAGTCAGTAGGTCTTTCCAAGACTATTATTTGAAGTCTTTAATGAATGATAAGTCTTCTAAATTATTTAATGAATATAATGACTTTAGTAAAGGAATGTTAATTAAAAGTACTTATCTAGAGTAGCATTGAGGATTGCATATATAGGGTTGAAGAAGGTGTATGGGCGGTCTCTTCATGTCTTACTTAGGTGAGTCTTAGAGTAATTCTAGGTAGGGAGTTTAACAAATAAAAGTGATAATGATCTTATCTTAGGAAGTCTTAAGGATCATTTAGGTATGCTTAGAGAGGGTGTACGGGCGGTCTCTCTTTGTCTCGCTTATGTGTGTCTTAGGATAACCTTTTGTGAGAGGGATGCAAGCTAAAAGAGCTTACCGTGAAGTCGAACTTAGTTCACTGTAATATTTCGTAACTATTTAATAAAATTCTTATGTGATATCTTATTTATTTCTAAGGTATTAAATGTTGTTCTTATACTTATACAATGAAGTTTTACTTAAACAGAGCATGTTTTATGCAAATGTCCGTTTATTTAAATGATTTTATGCATTACGCCATACTTAGTACAAGTGTTTGTACTAATTCCATACGTTTTGTCTATCTCTAAAGGTGTAGGTGCCATTTTAGAGGAGTGTCGAAGTTGAAGATTGGATTAGTGTTTATTCAAGTAAAGAGTTGATATGTCCTCACTTTATTCGAGGACATGTTGATGTTTAGATATCCTTATTGGAAGTATTGTAATAGAATTAGCTATTTTCCAATATATTGAAGTATGGGTCGTGTCCCAATATATTTGTATGTCTAAGATGGTGAATTTAAGACTAATTTTTTTATTATGTTTTTCTATAAAAGAGATATTTCGAAGTATTATTATTTCGTGTGAAAAGTTTTAATTCCGCACTACTTAGTTTTTATCATTTTGTGTCGGCTGAATATCATCCATATGTAAAAAGTATTGTGTCAGTCTTTTATTTTTGTCGTGTTGCGTCGGCTGTAAAAAGCCAATTATGTAAAAAGTCGTAAAGTAAATAGTAAGTGTGTCGGCCAATAATAAGATAGGCCATTAAGTTGTTTTTTTTTTGCGTCGGTCAAATATAAAAAGGCCAAGTGTAAAGTAGTGTAAAGTAGATGTCGGCCATTTTTGCCAAAAGTGTGAAATTTTTGTATATAAATAGAGGGCTTCCCCTCATAAATAAAATCATCAATCTTCCATCTATCTCTCTTCACTACTCTTCCTTTACAATTCCGCTTCCACCCTAAAATTTGTATCAAGGATGATTACTATATGAATATGTAGAATAGTAATTGTTATGTATTACTTCTTCAATTTACCTTGTTTATGCATTAACCATAATTATTTGTAATTGATGTATGAAGGCATTGAAAATAATTAAGGTATGAAGATTGATTCTCCTTGAATTCGATTATGAAGTATGATTTATTTAGGTTGTACATCTTTTATGTCTAATGTGTGTGGTTGTGATATAGGTAGCAAGTATCCTCATCCTTAAACCTAGAATATTTAATAAGGTATTAAGTTGGAAAGTATGTTAAGATATGATTATTATATTATTGAAGGTAATTTCTCAGGATTATGATAAAGTGTTTAGTGAATGGATTACTCACTTGTATGTTGTTTTCTAAAGTTAAAGTGTAGTTCTCACTTATAAATACCTATGAGTTTTTATGATAAGTTGTTCACATAGGGGTATAGAAGAGACTAATGTGATCCTGTATGAAGAGTATGATGATTACTAAAAGAAATACATTCTTAGCACCAAAAGGGTATGTAAATGAGATGGAGGTTTCACGTATAGTAAGTCCTGCCTCCCACATGTGTTTCTTCACTTTTAGTAAGGTCGGATTCCGAAGATATTTGTTGTCACATTAGATGGAAACCTCCATGTATCGCAACTAAAGGTTTCTAGAAGCAATGTCCTTGCCCTTAATGTAACAAGCCGAAAACGGCTATGCTAAGTAAGACCTAAACGTACCTAGAATGCATAGGGTAGACCGGGTTCACACAGCTTGATGTGCGTGGAACAAGACCCCTGGACCTATGCACCACCCAATCCAACAAACATGGTGAGTTGGTTGAGCTAGGCAGGGTTTGTTCCACCCATGTTAGGTCCTCGAACACTAGGATTCACCCGGGTGAGTCTTAATCAGACTTAGAGGGTTAGTCCTAGGTTTTAAGGGTTCTAGGGGTAAAAAGTAATTTTGGGGCTAGCGGTACTATAGTAATTACCCTAGGTTGATATTTAATCAATTAAAAATAATCAAAATGGGTCAAAGCTCGGTGGTCAAACCCTAGTTTAACCGGATCTCCACACTCGGATTCGAGCCGAGTTGGAGGCATTAAAGTGGACGATTTAAGTGAATTAAATTAGACAAAAATAAGGAGGGGAAATATAGTAACTTAACATATAGATTATAATCTTATTTTTACCATTTAAATTGGGTTGAATAAGTCAACAATAAACCCCATATAAAAGGGGATGCACGAATCCATCTAGGAGTGTACTCTATGTACACTCTTAATTCATTATATATCGACATAAAAAATTTCAACTTTACGTTGCAATTCAAAAAGAGAAAAATAAAATAAGTCTACTTTTCAAAGAGTTCTCGGCATTCATCCAAAAGAAAAATTCATAGGCCTAGGTGTTTTAAGGCATCACCTAAAGAACTTCACTTGTGAAGAAGAATCAACGCTCAGAAGAGAGGTTTGTGAGTGGGTTGGGACGTGTTTGTTTCTGGTTGTCAAAGATAAAAAAGGTATGTTTTTCTTCTCTCTTGGTCCCTTTCCCAAGAGTCCCCTAAAGATCAGTTAAAATACTATCTAAAAACTAAGGTTTTCCCCGTTCAATGTCCTTGTCATTAGATCCTATGAACGATTGATGCATGCGTTGGTATGACTTATGGTAGATAATTTTAGGACTGATTTATGATTGTGTGCAATGTGTGTTCTTGGACTGTGTATGATTTGTTATGTATGTTCGAATGTTTAATGTTACATGTGCACAAGGATGGTGTTTTCCGTGATATTGTTTTTACGGTCTACCTGAAGAACTTGTCAAATTATGTGTTACGTAATGTGGTGTGTTTAACATGCAAAAAGAAACTGTGATGTTCATGAAATGTAAATGAAATTTATAATCTAAAATAAAATAATAATTGACAAATTAAAATGAGTCTATGACTCTTGGTCATGTACATCAATGCACAATGAAATGGTACGAATATATGGATTTAAGTTTAGGCTAAAGTATTGGTTAAAGTTGATATAAAAATCGAAACCAAATTGTCTAGACTAAAGTGTAAGAAGAATGAACTTGAGGACCTAATACAAATTATAGAATACTCGGCTAAATTCAAATATAGAAAATGCTACACCTAAGAATTTAACCCGAGACCTCAAGGTTCTAGCACTAAATGAAGAGGTCTTGAGCAAATTAAAAAGATAATAATATTGGGTGCAGGATGGGAATCGAATCCGGCCTTAGGGCCAAATGTGTGAGATACATATGTCTCACATATAATCAAAAATTATATCCTTCCCAAGTGATTCGAACACGGATCCCCTTGACCAAAAAATTTGAGGCACACAAGTCTTACATACAATAAAAATAAAAAGCATCCACTAAGGATCGAACATGGGTTTTCTTGGCCAAATGTGTGAAGGCACATAAGTCACGCACACACACACATATAATGAAAATATATCAAGAGAATAGATACTGCCCAAGATATTCGAACACTTGTAAAGTCTAAGACCACTTAAATTACGGAAGCAAGCCTTATGTATGGTTTAACCTGAATGGGGTACTACCATGAGTGTAAAATATAATAAAGGCCATGTGCATGACATATGATGTAATTTAATAGCAAGACAAAGAAATGAACATCCACGTAATGAGCTGAGTAATTATGTTAAACTATGATATTAATGAAAATGGTGACAACATGATAACAGGCTAAGATGAATGGTGAGATAAGTCTCAACCAAGTTAAAGAAAAGGTCACTAAAAGTTCTCACCTAATAGAGTGTTGAACATTAAGAGACACGTTTGAATCACTTTCTATAGGTAAGTGTAAGGACACTACACACTTAAGACGTAAAGAAGAGATGAGAAATCATCTAATGAGCTGTGACTACCTCATTCAAAAACCAAGTTTCGATGATGTATGAAGTGAATGCAAATAAGAAATTTAATATAAGCACCGATAGGCTAGTTATGAGTTGTGATGCCTTCTTTTGGGAAGGGCGGAGGTTCACGTAATTCTCATGAAGATGATACTATCGACCAAGGTCGGTATGGGTCTCCCTAAATCTCCTAGTCTTTTAACTTGTTTCCAACATAGAGAACTAGCTTTGTTCGAACCCATAAAGCTAGCATATTTTTGTTTCACTTTGGCCTGTGACTCCACCTCTTTTCGGTGTGGGGAAGACACTGAATTTCATGATTACCACATGATGAATGTCGGTCATGGTTTAAAGTTCCTCAAAGTATGAAAGATAATGAAATGAACGATACCGAAGATGTTTGTGCAAGAAAAACAGGAGGTGAAACCATATTCAAGTAAAGACACTAGGTCATTCTTGGACATTGCACTTCATGATCCCGATGAGAGTCTTAAAATTCATCCTAAGCATAGCTGGTGTTTACATTAGCCTATGAATGAATGAAATGAATAATGTGAAGTACGAATGAACGATTAAAGTAGACTCTATGTTTGCTAAGGAAGGCCCTCGGGTTGAGGTCCCATATGTTGGGCCCTCACTTGAGATGTCTCAATGCTACGTCTATGTTTCCAAGGTCTTGTGGATATGAAATGTATGATATATAAAACATAAAATGTATGTTATTTGAACCTATGTATGTATGATGTGTGACATATTCATAGTTTGACCTCCTTATTCCGAATAAGGCAAGTCAAGAGACATGACCTTCTAAGAAACCATTTTTATTAGGAAGAGCCATTATTGTTCATGCATTACCATTATGTGTTGCTGCATATACCCATAGTTAGTACAAGTGTGTACTGATTCCAAAAAATATTATAATTATAGGTGCGGGCAAAGGTTGACGTTGAAGGTACCATTGCAGTTGTTCAGACATCAGAGATTTCATCTGGACTTTGTAGGCCCTAATGCATTCGAGGATGCTTGACTTTACATTTCTTGCTTAGAAGTAGGTTTGAACTAGTGGAGTATGTTCCAATAGTGTTTATTTACTATTTTATTCAGACGCTGGTAATGATTCCGTTATGGCAAGTATTACTTATCACATGAGATCCTATTTCATTCAAGTTGTATGTTTCTATAACTAGATGGTTGATGTATGAGCATTGAACTTCCTTAAAAATACGCATTTACATGTTTACAATTTGAAGTCCTCATATACTTCAAATATACATAAAAAATTTTAATTTTCCACTAAAATAACTATATGAATGTGATGAATGCAAGAAGAGGCTTGTCTGCAACCTCTTTGAGGTCAACGACGGTTGCGATTCGCATTCCAGAATCCATGTTGTGAAAAACCATGTATCAGAGCATTAGGTTAAAGTACCTAGGAACTAAAGCTCAACACAACCACGTTATGTAGTTTCTAGCTTATGGTTGTGAAGCGCGCCACAATCATGACTTAGAGACTATGCGATGATAGGATATTCTCCCTTCTTCTTATCTTCATATTGCTATCTAGAGCTTTGAAACTTTCTGTCATTATGAGTATCTAACTTCCTTGTTGTGTGAACGTGTATAAGAAAACAAGAATTAGGATGGACAAGTGGTGTAAGGAGCCAGACTCATGATCTGGCCTTCCAAGGAAGGGGCCATAATGGAAATGCCCAACGTGGACGAAAGACGTGTGTAGAGTGTGGTTGTTCGCATTGAGGTGATTGCATGGTATATCTAAAAGCCTCTATGAGTATTTATGAGGAGGAGAAGAATATGTTTGCTACATACCAACTCAAGAATATGACTTAGACATGGATTTTCTTTATAAGTGTTATGCAATAATAGACTATAGAAAAAGGGTATTAAGACTTCAGTTTCAAAAGAAGTTGGGCTAAAATGAGAAGGGTGTGGTTCAAATCAAACAGGACAAGGCAGATGCTAAGCCTCGGTTGAATGTTGTAGCCGACCCCCCCAAGAGGAACCGGTTCTATGCATTAAAAATAAGAGAGGAACAAGAGAAGTCCACTGATGTGGATAATGATAACTTACTTGTCTTCTCCTTTCCTGTTTATGCATTATTGGAGCAAGGATCTACCTTGTCTATGGTAACTCCTTTTGTGGATAATTAATTTCACTTACTTCCTGAGATATTAGATGAACTGTTTCTACTTAGTACTCCCATAGGAGACAATGTTAAGTTCGAAGAGGTATGTAGAGAAGAAGATGGTATAGTGGCAAGTCCCTTTGAAATTAAGTTGGGCGTCATTAGGTTCAAATATTAAGGCCAAAACGATGTTATCTAACAGTTCAGATATACTCTTCCTAAGTCTTGTTTATGTTTAAGAAACTCTAAGTTTAAGTGCTTTAGTGTATTTGGTGTGGTAAGTTTCTACTCATATGTCTTATAATAGCACTATGTGAGTTAAAAAGAAGTTATGTTTGCATTTTATGTTGCTCTTTTGTGTAGCATAGGCATGTTTTCTTTGTTGCATGATTTATTATGAGCATTAAGTTAAGTGTGACTGAGAAGGAAAATCCTCAATCTCAATTATGAAGCTTCAGATGAGCTTGAATGATATGAATCATCCAAATAAGTGTGAATCATATATTCACAAATGATAAACATTTAAGAATGATAGAGTAACTTTCAAAAAGTCACCCTCTTGTTTAAGTGATGTGTAAGTGTTATTCGGGGACGAATGATTCTAAGGGGGGGATAATGTAACATTCCGGAAAATCATATGTCGAATGACGAGCCCAATATGCTCTTAAGATGACCTATTAGGTGTACTTTTGTAATTCCCAAAGGTTACTTAATTAATTAATATAGCAACTTAATTAATTAATTTAAAAGATCTAAATCGAAACTACAAAGGAAATTTCCAGATTTCGTTTTTAAGACAAGAAAGGGACAACCTAGTACCTAACCTAGGATGGTCAAAAGAGTTAGTTAAGGTCCTAAAAACCTAGGGATACTTTAGTATAATTAATTTAGAAACTTAATTAATTAATTTAAAGGGTCAAAACCTAAATCACAAAGCAATTTCAAGATTTCGGTTAGAACAAGAAAAAGACAACCTAGTACCTAACCTAGGATGGTTCAAAGGATTGGTTATGGTCCTAAAGGCATAATTGTACTTTAATAATTACCTAAGGTGACTTAATTAATTAAATTATACATTTCATTAATTAGTTTAAATGGTCAAAATTAAATCCTTACACTAACCTAGTATAATTCAAGAAACATCCTAGTACTTAACCTAGGATGGTCCTAAACTGTTGATTATAGTTCCAATGACTTAGGGGTACTTTCGTACATACCCTAGGTCCGTAAATTAGTTAAATTAACGATTTAATTAATTAATATAAATTCAAAATATTGACAAAAACCATAGAAAACACCAATTTCCATATTTGACTAAGTGTTATGTTCTCCTATGTTTAGTCAACTTAGGAGGGGTGTTTTGGTAGTAGGTTAATAAATTTATTGAATTAACTTATTAAACATAAGTTTTGTAATTCAACATCAGTTCCTAAAACTTAAAATCACGATCAAAACGTTGAGACTCACAACGCTAAGGCAGTAGGCGGCATACCGCAAGAAAAACGTAGAACGGCTGAAGAGTTCTTAGGCGAATTCAAGGTTTTCTTAAAGTTTTCGTTCAAGATGATTTTTGTAGATTAAATTCTAAATAAGGTATGCGTTTCTCATGGACTTATGTCTCGATTATAACTTTCTTTCAGACGATTCAAAGATCTTGAAAACTACAGTTGTTCCTGTGTTCTCGTCGAACTCCTTTGTCCCTAGTATCTTCGATTCGATGTTTAATAGGTTAGAGATAATGTTGTTGGTATGCGCAGCTGGATGATCTTATGTGTAAAGTATTTAGATTAAGAATGTCTATTAAACTATGAAGTTATAGTCGTATAAAGTTAAGTGCTTAAAACGGGAATCATGAATCGACGATGTGTTAGTTACACCTGTAATTGTTTCAAGTGTTGATGTGTTTGTCCAAATGTTGAATTGCTGTTATTGTGACGTTATAAAAGTGTTAAATTCATCAAATATTAATATGATTATGTCCAATATGTCTTAAAAACATTACCCTAAAGTCATGAACAAAAATTGGTTAAGAGAATGATACTATGTTATGATGTGTTCGATACATTTATGTATGAAGATGATTATGGTTTGTTGTGAATACCTACTATGAATGTGACTTGTTGATGATGTTGTGTTCGTTAAATAAACATATTATGTTTTTCATGATGTTTAAAACCTTTATGCCTAAAGATATGTTATAAGGTTGGCTAAAAAGATCTCCATGAAATCATAATTTGAGTTATTGTTTGGCTTATGCCCATAAAATAGCTAACAATACATTGTCAAAAAGGGATGCAATGGCTATATTATTATGTTCAATAATTAAGAGATTGGCTAATTAACAATATACATATCCAACCAAGCATGAAAGAATGTAAAATTGGCCTATGCCAGCAAAGATAGTTATGTAAACTATACCCAAATGTTTATGCCAATACTAATCATATGTCAATCTTGTATAGTAAGAGTTTAAAATATATTATAAGAACTTATAAAGTAATTCAATGAATCCATAACCAAGGGAATGCCATCCATGGGGACAACTCCCAGCATGCTCTAAAAGAATGAACAATGAACATATGTAGATCATTGAAAGAAGTGTTCATCGTCCATAAACGATGAAATGAAGCTACTATACTAAAGTAAAGAAGTCACGTGAGTTATAACATAATTAAAGTGGTCTAAATTAATTAAGTGACAAGAATGGAGTGTCAAAGGAAGTGAGATAAGTCTTACTTACACCTAAACTACTATGTTAAAAAAATACTCACGAATGAAGGTGTTAGAATGTTTGAGACTTATCACATTAACACCTAAGGATGATATGTAAGAACAACTTACATTTCATCAATGTAAAGTAAGGATGATATGAAAGGACAATTCACATTTCATCAATGTAAAGTAAGGATAATATGTAAGGTTAATTCACATTTCATCAATGTACAGTAAGGATTTTATGTAAGGACAATTCACATTTCATTAATGTAAAGTAAGGATGACAAGTCATCAAAAGAGTAAGTAAATTTCAATCTAGAATCAAGCGTCCATAATGCTTGAGTCAACACTAGAAGATAAATAAGAAATGACATTCACGTAATGAGGTGAGTAATTATGTTAATCTATGATTTTAATGAAAATTGTGACAATATAATAAGAGGTTAATGTGAATAATGAGAGAAATCTCGAATGAGCCTAAGTAAATGTTACCAAAATGTACTCACCTATGAGCGTGTAAAGTTAATGAAGAGACCAGTCTCTATGAACACTCTAATGAAAGTATTGAAGTTAATGCATACTTCATACTAATAATGAGATAATAAATCATCTAATGATCTATGATGTCCTCATTCTAGAAGCCTTCTTCCATTATGTATTAGTTGAATGTAATGGAACTTTATATTGAGAACCGTAGGCTAGCTATGAGCGGTGATGCATTTATTTGGTAAGGGAGGAGGTTCACGTAACTCTCATGGGATGAGACGGTCCGGCATGCCGTGTATGGGTCTCCTTATATCTCCTAGTCTTTGAACCTATACTGCCATAATAGGGATCTAGCAGGGTTCGACTCCATATATACGCTAGAATGTTCGGGTCATTTTGGTCGGTGATTCGACCTCATTTCGGTGTGAGGCAGACACTGGATTTTATCATCCTCACATGATCTATGTCGGTTAAGGTTAAAGTTCCCAATGAAAGAATGAGGACAGCCTCGAAGTATGAAAGATAATGAAATGAGCAATACCGAAGGTGTTTGTGCAAGACAATCAGGAGGTGAAATCAGATTTAAGTAATGACATTAGGTCATTCTTGGTCATTGCACTTTATGATCCCGATGAGAGTCTTAAACTTCATCCTAGGTGTAGCTTGTGTTTACATCAGCCTACGAATGAATGAAATGAATAATGTGTAGTATGAATGAATGAATGAAACATAGTCTGTGTTTGATAAAGAAAGCCCTCGGGTTGAGGTCTCATATGTTGGGCCCTCACTTGAGATGTCTTAATGTTACATCAACGATTCCAAAGTCTCCTGTATAAGAAATTTATAATATATAAAACATGTAAGTTATGAAATCAATGGCATGATCAATAGAGTTGCTTATTAAAGGTAATGAATATATAGTGTAAAGAATGACTCACTATAGGTAGGAACATCATTCTTTAGTCCTTGGATTACTTACTTGATTCATTATGGGTATGAGACTACAATGAATCGTTGCACTTGTAAGTAAAACATAGGATAAAAAGAATTATTGAACTACACAACAACAAGAAGAAAAAAACTGAAAAATAAATGAAGGCTTGTGCCAATATTTGAGTATGAATAGATGAATCAAGGTATAAAAACAGGGTTAATAACCAATTATTGGGCATAGCCAATAAAGATTGGCTAATAAATACATTCATACCAAATTTAAGAATGAAATATTTATCTTGTAAGTAAGTCAACCAATAATGGAGCATGGATTATGAATCAACTAAAGAATGGGCATAGCCAATAAATATTTGCATATATATATAATCATACCCAAAGGAAATAAGAATGAATAATCCAATGTAGCGTAGCCAAATCATCTCCTTCGTCTTGTGAATTGCTTAATCTATTCATTGTAGGTATGGGACAACAATGAACCATTGCACTTTTCAGTGAAACATAAGATGAAAGGAGATCATTGAACTACATAACATGAAGAAGAAATAGACTGGAAAATAATCTAAGTGTCAAAAATAGGGCTCTCAGGTTTAGACTATAGAATTTCCAAATCATTGCTCGAGATGTTCTAAAATTATGTGGATGATACTAAAATTTTTAATCATATAGAAAAAGAGTTGTGTGCTTCAAATTAATTATAATACATCATATTCATACAACAATTCACATCTAACGATTTAATACTAGGCATTCCAGAAATAGCATGTTGTTTAGGAACAACTTTCTTTGATCATGCATAGCCTTATGTGTATGCGTGCATACACACATACTTAGTACAAGTGGTGTACTAACCCCTACTATTTACTATTTTATAGATGCAGGTTAACGGACGGATTGACGACTCTTGCAACGGTTTGGACATCAACATTTCTGCATACAATTTGTTAGGTCCTTTTGATTACGAGGATGGTACGGTTTTAGTCTAGCCTTAGTTTTAGATAAAGCTAGTGGATGTTGTCCCTATCGTTACTTTTGTACTTTCATTTCAAAGCTTTTGTAATAAGGTCGTGTTTGGCAAACCTATTTATGATATATTCTTTCTGTTTCGAATTGATTCTTATGATAGATGGTTGTTGCATTTATGTTAAGCTTAGTATATGATGAATTCATGAAATAACTATATGACGTCTATGCATACTTCATACACTAAAAATTTTTAAATTTTCCACTAACATTAACCATATGAATGTGAGTAATGCAGGATGAGGCTTGTTGGCGAGCTTTGAGAGGTCAACGATGGAAGTTGCGATTCGGATTCCGGAATCCGGGTTGTTACAATATTAGGCTAAGATGAATGGTGAGACAAGTCTCAACCAAGCGTAAGTAATGGTCACTAAAAGTGCTCACCTAAGATTGTGTTGAATATTAAGAGACAAGTTTCAATCACTTTCTATAGGTAAGTGTAAGGACAATTCACACTTAATACATAAAGAAGAGATGAGAAATCATCTAATGAGCTATGACTACATCATTCTAAAACCAAGCTTCGATGATGTATGAGTTGAATGAAATAATAAATTTAAAAAATAAGTACCGATACGCTAGTTATTAGTGGCGATGACTTCTTTTGGGAAGGGCAGAGGTTCACGTAATTCGCATGAAGATGATACTGTCCACCAAGGTGGGTATGGGTCTCCCTAAATCTCCTAGCCTTTTAACAATGTTTCCAACATAGAGAACTAGCTTGGTTCAAACCAATAAAGCTAGCATATATTTATTTCACTTTGGCCAGTGACTCCAGCTCTTTTCGTTGTGGGGAAGACACCGGATTTCATGATGCTCACATGATCTATGTCGGTTAAGGTTGAAATTTCCTCAAAGTACGAAAGATAATGAAATGAACGGTACGAAAGGTGTTTGTGCAAGACAATCAAGCGGTGAAACCATATTCAAGTAATGACGCTAGGTCATTCTTTGACATTGCACGTCATGATCCCGATGAGAGTGTTAAACTTCATCCTAGGTATAGCTAGTGTTATCATCAGCCTATGAATGAATGCAATGAATAATGTGAAGTACGAATGAAAGAATCAAGTAGACTCTGTGTTTGCTAAAGGAGGCCCTCGGGTTGAGGTCCCATATGTTGGGCCCTCGCTTGAGATTTCTCAATGATACGTCCATAATTCCAAGGTTTCATTGATATGAAATGTATGATATAGGAAACACTAAATGTATGTTATGTGAACCTATGTATGTATGATGCGTGACATAATCATAGTATGACCTTCCTATTACGAATTGGGCAAGTTAAGAGACTTGACCTTCTATGAAAGCATGTTGATAACGAAGACCCATTCTTGTTCATGAATTACCACTTTGTGTTGCTGTATATACCCATACATAGTACAAGTGTGTACTAATTCCATACAATAATACTATTTTAAGTACAAACTCAGGTGGACGATGAAGGTATCCTTTTAGTTGTTCAGACTTAAGAGATTTCTTCCGCACTTGGTAGGTCCTCATGCATTCGAGGATGCTTGCCTTGACATTTCATTCTTAGAAGTAGGTTTGAAATAGTGGAGTATGTTTCACTAGTATTTCTTTCCTATTTTATTTAGACGCAGGTAATGATGCCGTTTTGTCAAGTATAACTTATGACATGAGATTTTATTTCATTCAAGTTATATGTTTCTATAACTAGATGGTTGATGTATGAGCAATGAACCTTACAAATACGCATTTATATGTTTACAATAATAAGTCTACTTATACTTCAAATATAAATAAAAAATATTAAATTTACCTTTAAAAATTAATCATAAGAATGTGATGAATGCAGGATGAGGCTTGTCTGCAACCTCTGAGAGGTCAACGATGCCAGTTGCAATTTGAATTCCTGAATCCGGGTCGTAACAGTTAAATATGTATCCACATAAGAGTATAGATTAGTGTATCCACTTAGATAGATATGTACAAATGGTTAAACCTTAGGAAAGTGTTAATCATCTTTTTTCAGTGTTGGAGGAGAACACAGGATTCCATGTAGCTCATATGGTCTCATGTTTGTTATTGCACTTCTTTCCCTAATTTAATAAAGTAAATGAATACGTCAAGTATGTGAAATATTATTAGGTCTTGTCTTAAAGGTTATTAAGAAGGGTGAGGGAGGGTATGAGACTTCTTTTACTCATTGCACAAGTGGGATCCTAAAGGAAGGTATTATTAGTGTTCTTGTATGATTAAGTTGATTCCATGATTATATGTCTAGTTTTATATGAACTTATGAATGAATCATGTTATGATAAATTATGAAGTTATATTGTAGGCATGTATTAAGTGACTTAATGTGATGCTTAGCTTTGGATATGGTGATGGGGTCCTATTCTTTGCATTGCACAAGTACTGCTTTGGGTAGCTAATATGTTGGGTTAATATTATGTTGGTGTAAGACCCCAAAATGAGTTATGGTGTCTAGAGACTAACATGTTCATCTTAAATTTATAAGTTCTAAAAGGACATATAATGTTGTTTAGAAGCAGTGTGCAAAGGTTGAAGTGATTTGGATGTGGAACGTCAAGGGACGACCAAAATGATTGACGACTAGTCACCTATGTGTCTCATGTGTCCATGCGTATTTATATATTGCATGATATGAGCTTATTAAGTATTAAAATGAGTTATAATGATGTTTAAATATGGTATATGGAGTTTCGATAAGTATGGAGGTCAAACTACCAGGAACGTCAAAGGCGTTCGAAAGATAGCCCTTAAGACGCTCAACGTGTGTCTTGATGGGGCCTATCCTGTTTGGACGAGTTGCAGGTCTTTGATTTGAGTGAAACTTATGTGGGAGGTATCAAACTTGTTAAGTGTTGTATTTTCTTTTGCAAAGTCCGAGTAAGACTTCTAAATGGCCCCGCAAAAGGCCCCACAAGAAGGACCCAAGGCTGATCGAGACACTTCCTTGGCAGTGTCAATCGACATACCAAACGACGGCTAGTTGGTCAACCAACGGCCAGAAGGTGAGGTGTTGTCGATTGGTACATAGATTTTGCAGTTCTCAAGAAAAAAATTTTCCAAGGACCAATCGACATAAGCCAATGCACGGCCCGTCAAGTGACCAACGGCTAGTAGATGGTTCCGTCGATGGTGAACTGCAACCTGTTGCCTACGTCTTTTTTATTTAAGGGGTGAATGGAAAATTCACCCCACGTCCTAAACTGATTATAATAGGATTATTTAGCTACTTTTGGGTGTATATAAGGGAGTAAAAACGTAATCAACCCCACTCCCAATACAATTCACCAAATTAGACTTTTCCCTCAAAAAATATTCTCTCTAGAACCACCATTGTTGGTGAAGATTAAAAACAGCTTGGAGATTGTATTTCCATGTATGAATCATAATGTTTTCAGGTTTTAATGTAGATAAAGGTATTGTGATCCTTCAACTCTAGTTATCCTTCCATCTAGAGTGTTAATCACAAAGTTGTCAAAGAGAAAAAATGATCAAGTTCTTTTTTTTCATTTTAGCCATGGGTTCTTTCATAAATTGATTTCAAAAGCATAATATGAATATATTTATAATTATGTACTGATTTGGACAGGATTTCAATCCTATTCCATGAGTATCCCATGCATTTTTCACAAACTCAGTTTTAGCCTATGTATGGCTTTATGATCTTGATCTCATGCATGTCGATTTGTGATTCAATTATGTTAGTATGCTTATGTATACTGTCTATTATGTATATTTATTGTGAATCATTGATGAATTACCCATATAAATGCATGAAGGTTTGAACATGCCTAGCCTAGTCTTCGTTATGATCATTCTAATGTGTGTCCTCAGTTGATTAACAAGTGAATTTCGATTATGATGTGGTTCTTATAAATGCTGTTTTAGGTTAATACCATTGTTGAATTATGGATATAAATTTTGTATGATGAAAGTAAATAAGTCTTGGTTTTAATTGATCTAGGTTCATCTAGTCTATGGAGTTGTTACTTGTGATCTTGACGTTAGGTTAGTTTTAAATGAATTGATCATGGTTAATGTCTATAGCTGCTGCCTATCACGTAATATGAGGATGAATTATATGTAATGAATCCATTATGGGTCAATTCATTATAGTTTTAATAGGATTAACCTATGTAAACATACCTTCCATGAACTCCTACTATAAAGAATGCTTGTGTCGACCTTAATGGCAATTGTAGTAGTGCCTTATCTAGACTATTATCTGATTAACTACTTCCTAGAATTAACTTTATTGGTAACATATGATTTATGAAAATTACTTTGGTAAAATTAATAATATGACCTATTCTCTCTACTCTACATTAAATTGATAGTTTAATCCCTACGATAGTAGCTTTATCTTGACGTGTTTTCAGCATAATTTCGTTATTACATAGTTTATGATTAGTTACTGCCTTTAATTGATATTATTGATGAAATATGATCTATAATCCATGCAATTGAAGTTGGTTGATGATCTATGTCCTTCTACCTTATAGTATGTTAATGTATTGTACTAGTTGTAACATGACATTGTAGTAGATTATGTTTAACTTAAGGAATGATTATCGTACATTAAGTTACTTCCCTATACCTGATGTAATTATGAAAGATTAGTAACGGTCAATGATTACGAAAGGCTAAAGGATTGGTAACAATTCCTCTAATCTTCTACTGAGCTATTTCGTTGTAGTAATGTTGATGAAGCCTTGTATGGTATTGTGTGGTATGGTACACTTATGGTGGAGGTTTACTTTATTGTCAATCTATATATGATTTGACCATGTCCATGAAGGAAAATAGATGAACATATGAACATGTGCCTATGATGATAGTATATGAAGCTGATGCCTACTTTCCTATTCTAGTTGTGATTTCGGTTGTATGGCTATTGCATAAGCATGTGTATATTCAAGTAAAGGTAAAGTATAGGTGATGCCATTGATGAGTTAAAAAAGTTTAATATTCCCTTACCTATGTACCCATATGTGACTGCATGAATAGCACAATTTAGAAGTCTTTCGTGTAATATGAAGTTAACTTCTCTCCTATGCTATTGTGTGTTGTGTGGTTATGCTTCATAGAGTATTATGGTAAAAGAGGTTGGCTGCATCAATATGTTGTTTATAGACATTATGTGATCATGTTGACCAATGTACACACACACTCACTTTACATGCATGTTACAAGTAGTATAGGTCATGGTGTCTGAATGAAAGGTAGTTCTCATATTCACTTGTGTCTAATGCATGTTAAGATGATGTTTATGAAGGCATGATATGTGTTTACTTACCTAGAATATATTGATAGGTGTACTAATATGGGCAACGGTATGGGACTTTGCCTATGCATTGCACATAAGTACCTTGATAGGATAGTTCTAGTTTTTGTTTCTATATGTATGAATATGTATGTATGAACATGCATGTCGTTATGTGTCATGTGAACTGTTTGCTCACATATATCTATACACACACACATGTGTGAAGAACTAGACAAGAGAGGTGCCTTGAATGGTGTATTCATGGGTACCCTAAAATAGATGATGCTTTACATAATGCTATGTTAATGTGAAGGGAATCATTACATTATTTAGGTTAATGAACTTTCATATATGACCTATGAGTTAAGCATATGAGGGGATTACTCTCTTAAACCTATGTTTTGTAATGTAAAAATATAATAAATGTTTTCAATGAAGGGAACTTAGCATAGCACTGAGTGAACTTGAATATGAGTGTGTATCCCTTCTATGGTAGGAAGGTAGGTCACCATAAATCTCTTGAGGTGGATAACCACAATGCCTCAACGGGCATAAAGAGGATTTTCATAAGTGAATAACTACAATGCCTAATCTTGGCATAAAATTGGTTTTCGCACATACCTCCTAGTTCCATAACTATATTACCACCATAGGATACTATCTAGTGGATCCACCTAGAAAGCTAAGTCACATTTGGTTCTACTTTTGCCGGTAGACCACCTCCTTACGGTGTGGGGTTCTATTACACCGGATTCCATGTTTAGCATCATATCTTCTATGTATGTTAAGGCTATAGTTTCCCTAAAGTAAAATGGACAATGGATATAAATGACTAGGACCCTAAATAGAATGACTTAAAGGAGGTTAGTTAATATAGGTGGAAGTAATGAACCAATCTATATATTGCATAAGTAGCTCCTTAGGAAGGTCTAGTACAATGCATGTCAGTATGTATGTGTTCCTTTTGCATGGCATTTTAGTATTTGTCTACTTGTTATAAAGATGTGCATGATATGAGTCTTTATGCATGATGTTTATCTTGTTGACTATATATTGAATGTCTTGACTTAACTATGTCTATATTGTACTATACTTTTATGATGGTATGTGTTTTCTTGTATAGATAGTGTGTATGTTTTCTTATGGCCTAAAGGTGATGCATTGCACAATGTATCACTAGCAGGTTACTTAGGAAGTTAATTAATATGAAGGAAAATAGTTGCTAAAGGAATTGAGCTCACAGTAAAGTAACTCAATTATGTAATAAATTTGATAAGTGATATTATGAAGTGTTCGGCCTTTGAATATGTTTATATGATATATATGAATGATATAAATGTTATTCTTTAAAGGTTTTTATAAATATTTACTTAAAAAGGGATGAAGTATGATTTAAAAAACATGTCCCTTTTAAATGCATGTTTTTTCATGGCTGTCATACTTAGTGCATTCTTGTAATAATCCCATTCTTCTCTACTTTTTACACAAAGTATAGGTTATGGATATTTAAAGGGAATTCTATATGATAAAGGAGCTTGATATGTGATTCCCAAGATCAAGGAATAGAATCCGTAAGTCCAAGGATTTCCTATGATATGGTTTACTGTAAAGTCTTAAATATTGTACTTATGTTTATGTTTTAAAGTCCATGTCCCTAATGTATTCTAAAGTTGTTGAGTCTAAGATGGCAAAGAGACTTAGAGTCTATATATGCATTATCACTTATATTTTATATGTATATGAAGTAGTGTTTCTATCCAATGAGGTGCAATGAAAAGTTTTAAATTTTCCGCTAAATTTACTATGTCGATGCGATGAATGATAACTATGGGCTTGTACAAGAGGTCAAGTACTCCATAATGCTTCTACGGGGTGCTCCGCGGATGTGACAAACGTGGTATCAGAGCAAGAGATTTTTAAAAGTTATTTAGGGTCAAAGAAGTCTCATATTGCCACGTCTAGTACATTTTTTTATCATTGGTGGTGAGTCATTATACATCAAATGGTACGAGAGGCTATAGGACGATAAAGTTTCCCGGCTTCATCATTCTCATATCGTTCCATAGAACTTAACTTTATAAGATCTCTCTCTTATGTTTTCTTGTCCGGTGGTATATTAGGTATGGTTGCTTGGATATGATTGTTCTCTTTGCTTGAGGGAGAAAAGGTTAGTTGAAATGCTTATCTTGGTTTTATGGTTTGAATGAGTATGTGTGAAGGTGAATTTTCATATGTTTTCATGATGCGATACAAATTATTTCTATATATGAAGTTTATGTGTAATAGCAGGTTATGTTGAAGAATATGTGCCATAATATGGTTAAACCGTGCTAGAAGTTGTTATGGTTGTCATGAATTTTTTTGGAGTGATGTGTTCCAATATAGTTTTATGTGATGGTAGCCTAATACTACGATTTTACCCTGAAATGCTTAGTCACTACCTATGGAAGCATGCTACCCTAAGAATAGGTACTTAAAAGTGTTCAATGTTTCCTTTTGTATCTATGTAGTCTATAATAAGTTTCCTAGTATGGATAGGAGTCCATTGCATAGACTTGATCCTTGGTGTGATGATAGTATGCTTGCTTTTGTAGGATGAGTTTGTAATGTTCTGTATCTCATATTATCATGATTTTCCATTAATTTTCTTGAAAGCATGCTCACTGTAATGATAAGACAGCTTACTGTAACATTTTTGGAAAATTAACTAAATTGTTCTTTGATTAGATGTTGTTGAAATGTGTATCAAATTCATGTATATGAACATGATAATGAATGTAAAAACGGAGATTTTCTATTTGGAATTGAGAATGAGAGTCTTATTGCATGATGAGTTGTAGAATTGTTTCTAACTTCTTATTGTGTTGTGAGTCCCTTGATGATTGTGGAATTGATGTTTCCTTAGAATTTAGGGTTGTATTCTTGTCTTGGTATTGTGATGATGTGGGTTTGATTGACGTGGAAATTAACTTACTTTAATGTTGAAAGAAAAGAAAGAGTCCTTAAGGCTAAGTCTCCTATATTGTTTCCCATAATGATGTACGACCTTGGTGTCTATTATATTGTATGAAAACCATATGCGGTTGAATGAGATGACATAACTTGATAATTGGAGATAAATTGCCTAAAATAATAAGGTTTAGAATACCTTGGTGTTCCTATGTTAACTTAATGTAAGACCTTCTAATAAGTTGTAATCACTTTTATGTGATAAAAATGAATATTGTTTAGTTAAGATCCTCTTACGGTGGGGTTAAGTTGCTCTTAATTGGGTTTATCCTAATTGGGGGATGGTGATGGAGTAGTAAGGTTTTAGATATTTTCTACCATTGAACTTCTATTTTTGCTTGAACTTCGATCTAATGAATTTTTAGTAAGCTTGTTCATGATAGAAGTCTAGTCTCAAGTATGAATTGCATGACCTTATATGTTTTGTATGTATTGATTGACATTACCTTAAGGATATCCTACAGATTCCAAAGTTCATCAAAGAAAATTTTTGATAAAAATCCATGTTTTCTCATGTTAATTTACATTTTGATATGCTAGTTGTGCATTTGACTTCATGATATAAGAAAAGAAGCATGGTAGAAGTACTTGTGAGGTGTAATGTTAAGCCTTATAATGGAAAGTTGAGTCACTTGAAAATGAAATGTATTGGATGTCTTAAAAACTATGTGACTTTTATGATTGGAATGCATAATTGTAGACTCATTCTTGAAAAGTGAAAGCATGTTTAGCTAAGTTCTCATGTGTGTGCCTATGATTTCTGTGATTCCTCTAAAAATATTCTTACGAATGAAGGTGAGTACTATGTTAGAAAATGATACTTTGTGAAGGTACACCCTAATTGTTGTGATGTGCTTGCTTTGACTTATCATTTAGAATTCAGTAGGAAGGAATCATGAGCATGTCAAGGTTAAAAGTTGAGAATTTGTCATTTTTAGAGGAAATTGACCTTGTACCTTTCTTAGGTGTGAACTCATGATACATGTAAGTTTTTTGAGGGGATGAACATTTCTCCATGGACACCACTAATCATTGTATGATTGAGTATAACCTTCATGTCACTACGTCTAACTAATGAAGATCTTTGTTGATTTAATTAACTCAAGAATATGTTCGTTGAAGTTTGAGTGCCTACTTGTGTTGAGTATTGTTGAAATCTGCCTATGCGTGGCCTTTCATTATTATCTCTTAATGAATTAAGGTGTAATGACCATGTTATAATTAGGAGAAGGATGTTCCTCCTATGAACATGATAAGAGCCTTGGTGTTTGATACATTAAAGAGTGAGTGAGTAATGGTTTTGCTTGCTTGTGTGCATTGAGTGCTAAAATGATTTGATGTTGTTATAAATTTTATGAACTTCTCTATGATGCATTTAAATCCTTGTTGTGATTATAGAGCCCTAAGTGTCATTCGAGGACTAATGTTCCCAATTTGGGGATATTGTAAGACCCCAAGGTTATTTAGGGCGTCAAGAGCCTAACATGTTCTTCTTAAGGTTATATGGTTCTGAAATCACTTATTATATGGTTTAGCGGCAGTGCGTAAAGTTTGAAGTGATTTGGAAGTCGAACGTCAAGGGATGACCAAAACGTTCGACGACTAGTCACCAATGTGTCTCATGTGTCCATGCGTGTTTATATACTGTATGATACGAGATTATTAAGTATAAAAATTAGTTATAATCATTTTTAAATATTTTGTATGGAGTTTCTAGAAGTTTGGAGGTCAAACGACCAAGAACGTCCAAGGCGTTCTAAAGATAGCCCTTAGGAGGCTCAACGTGTCTCTTGATGGGGCCTTGCCTGTATGGACGAGTTGTAGGTGTTTGATTTTTGTGAAACTTATGTGGGAGGTATAAAACTTGTTAAGTGCTTTATTTACGTTGTAAATGTCCGAATACGACTTCTAAAGAGGCCTACAAAAGGCCACACAAGAAGGACCCAAGGCTGGCCGACACACTGCCTTGGCAGTGTCAATGGACAGACCAAACGACGGCCAGTTTGTTAACCAAAGGCACGTAGGTGAGGTCTCGTAGATTGGTAATTATCTTTGGTAGGTCTCAAGCAAACAAAAATCCATGTACCAATCAATGGATGCCAATGCATGGCCCGTCGACTGACCAACGTCCAGTAGACAGTTTCGTCGATTATGGCCTGCAACCTATTGCATGTGTCTCTTTTATTTAAGGGATGAATGGGAAATTCACTCCACTTCCTAACCTGATTCTAATTGGATTATTTATCTACATTTGGGTAAATATAAGGGAGTAAAAGCGTTATCAACCCCACTCCCAATACAATTCACCAAATTAGACTTTTCCCACCAAAAATATTCTCTCTACAACCTCCATTGTTGGTAATACTCAAGAACGTCTTGGAGCTTGGATTTCATGTATGAATCATCATGTTTTAGAGGTTTTAATGTAGATAAAGGTGTATTCATCCTTCATCTCTGGTTATCCTTCATTCTAGAGAGTTAATCACAATGTTTTCAAAGAGAAAAATATGATCAAGTTGTTCTTCTTCTTCATTTTTGCTATGGGTTCTTTCATAACATGATTTCAAAATCATAATATGAATATATTTATGATTATATACTTATTTGGACGTGAGTTTCAATCCTATTGCATGATGAACCCATGCATCTTTCACAAACTCGATTTTACCCTATGTATGGCTTTATGATCTTGATCATATGCATGTAGATTTGTGATTCAATTATGTTATATGCTTACGTCTACTGTCTATTATATATATTGATGGTGAATCATTGATGAATTATCCATGTGAACCAATGCATGAAGGTTTGAACATGCCTAGCCTAGTATTCATTATGATCATTGTAATGTGGGTCCTCAATTGATTAAAAAGTAAATTTCGATTATTTTGTGGTTCTTGTAGCTGCTGTTTTATGATAATAACATTGTTGAATTGTGAATATATATCTTGTATGATCAAAGTAAAGAAGGCTTTGTTTGAATTGATCTAGGTTCTTCTAGTCTATGGATTTGTAACTTGTAATCTTGGCGTTAGGTTAGTTGTAATATCAATTGATCATGGTTAATGTTTGTAGATTCTACCTATAACGTAATATGAAGACGAATTATATGTAATAAATCCAATATGGGTCAGTCATGATAGTTTGAATTGGATTAACCTATGTAAACTTACCTTCCATGAACTCATACTATGAAACATGCTTGTGTCGACCTTAATGGCAATTGTAGTAGTGCCTCATCTAGACTTTGATCTCATTAGCTACTTCCTAGCATGTACTTTATTGGTAAAATATGATTGATGATTAATACTTTTGTAAAATTAATAAGATAGCCTATTCTCTCTACTCTACATTGAATTGATAGTTTAATGCCTACTATAGTAGCTTGATCTTGAAGTGTTTTAAGCATTATTTAGATATGACTAAGTGTATAATTAAATAATTCATTGGATTGATATTATTGATGAAAAATGATCTATAATCCATGCAAGTAAATTTGGTTGATGATCTTTGTGCTTTTACCTTCTAGTATGTTAATGTATTGTACTAGTTGTAACATGACCTTGTAGTAGAATATGTTTAACTTCATAAATGATTATGGTACCTTAATCTAATACCCTATACTTTATTTATTAATGAAAGATTAGTAATGATCAATAATGACCAAAGGCTAAAGGATTGGTAAGAATTCCTCTACTTTTCTACTTCTCTATCTCTTTATCGTAATGTTGTTGAAGCCTTGTATGGCATTGTGTGGTATGGTTAAATTATTGTGGTGGTGTTTACATAATTGTCAATCTATATGTTTGTTTACCACTGCCATGAAGGCAAATTGATGAATATATGAACATGTGCCGATTCTAGTTGTGTTTTTTTTTGTATGGCTATTGTGTAAGGATGTGTATATCCATGTTAGGGTGAATTATAGAGGCTGCGATTGATTAGTTAAAAATGGTTAATAATCCCCTATCTATGTACTCCTATGTAAATGCATGAATAGCACAAGTTACGATTCTTAAGTGTAATATGAAGTTGACTTGTATCCTATTCTATTGTGTGTTGTTTGGTTATGCTTGATAGAGTATTATGGTCTAAGAGGGTGGCTACCTCAATATGTTTTTTATAGACATAATGTGGTCATGTTTACCAATGTACACACACTCACTTTACATGCATGTTACAAGTAGTATAGGTCATGGTGTCTAAATGAGAGGTAGTTCTCATATTCACTAGTTTCTACTACTATGCATGTTAAAATGATGTTTATGAAGGCATGATATGTGTTTTCTTAGATAGGATGACTTTATAGGTGTACTAGTATGGGCAAGGGTATGGGACTTTGCCTATGCATTGCACATGTGTACCTTGATAGGAAGTTCTATTTTTGGTTACTATATGTATGAATATGTATGTATGAACATGCGTGTCTTAATGTATAATGTGAAAGGTTTTCTCACATATATGTATACACACACACATGAATAAATACCTAGTCAAGAGATGGGCCTTCAATGTTGTATTCATGTGTACCCTAAACTAGATGATTCTTTACATATGCTATGTTCATGTGAAGGGATTCTTTACATGATTTAGGTTGATGAACTTTCATCTATAAACTATAAGTTAAGTATATGCGGGGATGACACTCCTAAACCTAATTTTTATAATGTAAAAATATAATAAAGGTTTTCAATGAAGGGAACTTAGCTAAGCACCGAGTAAACCTGAATATGAGTGTGTGTCCCTCCAATAGGGTTTGTATAAGTGAATAACAACAATGCCTAATCTTGGCATAAAGAGGGTTTTCATGCGTACCTCCAAGTTCCATAACTATGTTGCCACCAAAGGATACTAGCTAGTGGATCCTCCTAGAAAGCTATGTCACATTTGGTTATACTTTGGCGGGTAGACCACCTGCTTTTGGTGTTGTCACGACCCAAAACCTGGGCCGCGACTGGCACCCACAATTTCCCTCCTATGTGAGCGAACCAACCAATCTAACCCTTATCATTTTAACATATATCAACAGAAAATAATGCGGAAGACTTAAACTCATTAAATAAAACAAATCAACATCTATTAATTCCCCAAAATCTGGAAGTCATCATCACAAGAACATCTATCTCAAATT
>NC_028645.1:45581607-45581886 GCF_001406875.1 Solanum pennellii | reverse complement strand
GGTCAGAGACTCGTTTCCCGTACCAATTTCTCAAGAGTTGAAGTGTTTTGCAACGGGAGCTTACGACGGCTCGTCGTGGATGTGACGGCACGTCCTGCAGGTCCGTCACAGATTACAGAGAGTCGATTTTCAGTACCCAATTTAAGAATTCTAAGTATGCTGAAACGAGACCCTGCGATGGTCCGTCGTGCCTGTGATGTTCCGTCGTGGGGTCTGTTTCCTCAGCCAATTTTCCAGAAATAAAATCTGCTGCTCAAAACGACTGAACAGGTCGTTACA
>NC_028645.1:45336289-45575265 GCF_001406875.1 Solanum pennellii | reverse complement strand
CTGTGACGGCCCGTCACACCTGTGACGGTCCGTCCTGCACCTCCGTCCTGACGGTCAGAGACTCGTTTCCCGTACCAATTTCTCAAGAGTTGAAGTGTTTTGCAACGGGAGCTTACGACGGCTCGTCGTGGATGTGACGGCACGTCCTGCAGGTCCGTCACAGATTACAGAGAGTCGATTTTCAGTACCCAATTTCAGAATTCTAAGTATGCTGAAACGAGACCCTGCGACGGTCCGTCGTGCCTGTGACGTTCCGTCGTGGGGTCCGTTTCCTCAGCCAATTTTCCAGAAATAAAATCTGCTGCTCAAAACGACTAAACAGGTCGTTACAGGTGTGTGGTTCTATGACGCCGGATTCCATGTTTAGCATCACATGGTTTATGTAGGTTAAGGCTATACTTTCCCTAAAGTAAAATGGACAATGAAAGTAAATTACTCGGACCCTAAATAGATTGACTTAAGGGAGGTTACTTGGGATAGGTGGAAGTAATGAACCCATTTAGACTTTGCACAAGTAGCTCCTTAGAATGTTCGAGGAAGGTGTTCCAATGCATGTCATAATGTATGTGTTACTTATGGATGAAATTTTAGTATTTGCCTACTTGTTATAAATATGTGCATGATATGAGTCGTTATGCATGATGTTGATCTTGTTGACTATATGATGAAGGTCTTGACTTAACTATGTCTATGTTGTAAAATACTTCTATGATGGTATGTGTTTCCTTGTATTGATTATATGTATGTTTTCTTGTAGCCTTAAGGTGATTCAATGCACCAAGTATCACTAGAGGTTCACTTGGGAAGTTAACGAATAAAAATGAAAATAGTTCACTATTAAAGGAATTGAGCTCACTGTAAAGTGATTCAATTATGTAATAAATTCAATAAGTGATGTAATGAAATGTTTGGACTTTGAATATGTTTATATGATGTATATGAATGATGTAAATGCTATTCTTTAACAGTTTTATAATTATTTACTCAAAAATACATGAAGTATGATTTCAAGAAAATATCCATTTTAAATGCATGTTTTTGCATGGTTGCCATACTTAGTGCACTCTCGTACTAATCCCATTCTTCTCTACTTTTTACACAAAGTGTAGGCTAGGGATGCTTAAAGTGATGTCCAAATGATTGAGGAGCTTGACATGTGATTCCCAAGCTCAAGGAAAGGAATCTTTCAGTCCAAGGGTTTCATATGATATGGTTTACTGTAAAGTCTTAAATATTGTACCTATGTTTTGTTTTAAGGGTCCTGTCCCTAATGTATTCTAATGTTGTTGAGTATAAGATGGCAAAGACACTTAGAGTCTATATATGTATTATAACTTATATTTTATATGTATATGAAGTAAAGTTTCTAGCATATGAGGTGCTATGAAAAGTTTAAAATTTTCCGTTAAATTTACTATGTCGATGTGATGAATGATAAGTATGGGCTTGTACAAGACCTCCTAGATGTCAAGTACGCAATGTTGCTTCTGGGGGGTGTTCCCCGGATGTGACAGTTGGGTTGGCTTATAATGTTCTACACATGTGCATGTTGAGCTTTTGAGCATAATGCATGGTTTTGACTAAATTGTGCCTTTTCTTATGCATTAATTATTTTCTGCATAGGAATCATACTTAGTACATGTGTTTTATACTAACCTATATATCTTCTTTTTTTTCCCCAACATTATAGGTTCTGGCCGTTGAAGAGCTTCTAGGCTACTTATCAAAGATACTTGGACTTTTTCGTCAAAGTAGTTCGTGTGTCCTCCTAGTTTTTGGTTGATGCCTTTATATCTACCCTATTAGCATTACTAATGTCATAAGACATTTGTTTCTTCTTAATTCTTGAAGACATTTCTTGTAAGCCCTATGAGGAAATATGTACTTGTATGAGGGCTATGACCGAATGTTGTACTTAATTTTAGATGGTTTAATTTCAGATAAAAGATTAAACCAATCCTTACGTATTGATATATATTTACTAAATAACAAGCCTATGTAAGATTTATATCCAAGGAGTCTAAGTAAACTCCCTATACGATATGCAAGAGGTATCTGTATACCTCAATATGTAAAAAAAATTTAAATTTTCCGTATTTTTGATTGAAGAAATGTAATGATGAATGCTAAGGGCTAGTGTAAGTCCTCTTCGAGGATGAAATCATCGAATACATCTATAGGAATCTCCCCGATCGTCACATGAACTGAGTCTTAAAATAGTGTTTCTAAGTATAAATAGAGGTAATGAACTCTATTCAAATGTTTTAGAACCAAAAATTCATGAAATGACCATAACATCTAGAGATTTGTGAAAAATGAACCAGTGTGACATTGTGTATTTGAAAGGGTTTAAAAGGTTGAATTTATTCAAATTTTGTATAAAGGTTTAAAATATATGTTAGAGTGTGCTTAGGGTAAAGGATTTCGGGTACGACTCCTCAAGGACCACCCTAAGGGTCCTTGAGGAGGACCCTACATTTGACCTTCAAAAACAATCTTGTCGTAATGTACAACCAAAAGAAAATGACGACCTGTCCATGAAATGACGCTCCATAGATAGTGATCGTTGGTTGACACATAGTCTCAGCAGAATAGGCTCCAAACAAGAGTCTCCAACCGAAAACCATTGACTACCAATACGGTCAGTGGTCTTGTTGATAGGGCATCGATAAGAATTCGTCGATGGACCCCTTCTGCACTGCCTAATTTCACTCAAGGATAGGATAGTTATTTAATTAATTAATAAATTAATTATTGATTGAGTGGTGTTTAATAAAGTTATTTGGGGATTATAAAAGAGTTATAAGTCATTAAAGAAACACATTATGTCATAATTTCCCCAAACCCAATTCACTCTAACTTCTCTCTACTTTTTCTCTCTAATCCCAAACACTCCCATTGAAGACGAAGGTTAAAGCTTCATTAGCGCTTCAATATAAAGTTTTCTTCAATAATTCTTCAAGGAATCCTAAGTTATGGAAGCTATTAACTCTTGGGATCCTTTTCCCCAAAAGGCTCTTTAAAACGTGTTTCCAAAAGATGTCTAAAATCATGATTTTCATCCAATTTCGTGGGTTATCTTTGAAATTGATTTGATGTTGTATTGTATTGATTAATATTGATAAAATATGTTTTTTATTGCTTCTTATTGTAATTCATTAGGCTTTGTCCTAGTTTCTATAAAGGAATCCATAATTGTCCCTTTTTCCCAACCCTAGGATATGAATTAGGTTTATTTTGATTAGTTATTATGTAATTGACTTAGTTTTTTCACAGTTTACTATTATATGGTGGTAATGAGGGAATTGAAGGTTGAATATTTTTAAAATGATTGTAAAATCTTGAAGGTCGGTCTTGGAAACTATTGGTAAGATTTTTATGATCATAAGTTCTTTACATTAATTATGATTGTCTATTATTTATGATGACTTTCAATTAAAGTAGGATTATGTGAATAGAATAGGAATATTATGATATGATGAATATAGTGACATGATATGCGTATGTTTAATTGTGTGATCTTGATAGGGGTATGATCATACAAGGATGAATGTGATTCTCTTGTGTGACTTATTATTATATGACTGTGATGTGATGATATCACTAATGAAGGGTTGTAATGAAAGGAAGTTCTCATGAAATTCCTAAATATCTATAACCATGATTATAAAAGGGTTAGTCCCTAAGCCTTATATTGCAAATTAATGTTTAAAGATGTCATAATGACATTTAAAAAAGGAACTTTAGCTTAGCAGCGAGCGAATCAGATATGAGAGGTGTCCTTTCCAAATGAGGGAAGGTATGTTTACAATTGTTCTCATGAGATGGAGACTATAATTCAAGTGTGCATACAAAGGGTTTCCAACACATATCTCCTAGTTCCTTAACTATGTGCTCCCATAGGAAAACTAGCTAGTATATTCACCTAGGATGCTATGTTCATGATTTAGTTCTACCTTGGCAAGGAGAGCACCTTCTTTTGGAGTAGGGTTTCATGACACCGGATTTCATGTTTAGCTCACATGTTGTATTGTCGGTTAGGCAATTGTTCACCAACATAAAATGAATGAATGAAAGTAATAAAGTGAAGACTAACTAAGGTGATATAACGGGATATACTTAGTGTAGGTAAGGGTATGGGACTTTACGTATACATTGCACAAGTTGACTTTAAGGGGAGTCCTACAAGAACGCTATTGTGCATTTATGTTATGAATGAAATGCATATGTTGACTTTATATGTTGTTGACATTATATGATGTCGACTTTATGTGATAAACATGATATTGGTATAAGTGGCAATATTTGGTGATGAATATGCATGATAGTGGTATAAATTGCAACATTTGGTGATGAATATGCATGATATGATGTTATGTGAAGAATAGAATTGCTTATGGTCTGTTTTCTACTTTACTTGATTATGTGGGGTTATGGAGCTTCACATGAGCATTTCACTTGTTTGCATTATAGGGGATTCTGAGTAAGGGTCTTATCTGCTTTGATTATATGAACTCTAAGATATGAAATGTTCATATGGCCTTATGATGATGTTTCTCTTATGTTGGATATGTACATGTCGTGATGTTATTATGATTAGTGACTTGTATATTCTCTTGTATGTCATAAAGGCCATTGAAGTGACATAGCTTGGTTTTGAACAATATTTTCCCTTTAATCATGATTTAAATGGTTTTACTTGCACATGTTTCTATAATTAGTAGATGTGGTTTGTACTAACCCGTATTATTTCCCTTTTTCGCAACAATGTAGGTTTGGATCATTGAGGCAATAATGTCACTTAAAAGGAAGACTTGGACATTTTCCAAAAATATTGGTGATTCCTCTCATCTAGGGACAAAGTTACTTTTCTAGGCTTATTAGTATTGACTATGTCAAAGACAATTGTTCTTTCTTATACTTGAGACTTTGTTGTAATCCTATACATGGCATATTGTAATAGACTAAGGGTTATACCTAATTATTTTTTCTATGATAGATGGTTTATCTGTTAGACATGTATTAGACTACATCATATGAATTGTCTATATTGCATAAATGAGAAGTCTATGTACACTTCATAAATGAGAAGTCTATGTAAACTTCCTTTATGATAAACGAGAAGTCTATGTATACTTCACTATGTTAAAGTTTTTAATTTTCCGCGTTTTCTCTACCTATGATATTCAATGAGATATTCTATAGGCTACTCTAAGGCCTCTTCCAAGGACAAAGACACCGGCTACATCTTTGGGGTACTCCCCAATTGTGAAAAACATCTTATCCGATCATGAGGTTAAGTAATCTTAGGATTGATGTCTCACTTAACAATGTAAATGTAAAGTCTTGTTCATGAGTAGTAAGTAGGACACACTTATTAATGAGAGGCTATGTGATGCTTAGGAAACTCTCACCTCTTTGGTTTTCTTGAAAGTCGTGGATCAAGAGAGGTAAATCTACATGTCCTTTTTCTTCTAACAATTTTCTTGTGGTTATAGGCTATGACTACTAGAAGAAATTCTTAAAGAAGATTTGAAGTGGAGATTGCTAATAGGGGAGTTCCTTCCCAAGACAATCAAGCTATTCCTCAAGAACATGCTCCACAAATTGATAAAGCTCCGGTTAATCCTTCGGCCATGATAGACGGAGAGATAAGGTTAGCTTTAATCTACTTGGCTCAAGATATGATTACTCAAGTTCAAGTCGTAGATACTCAAGCTCACGCCATGATTGGTCAAGATAACGAGGAAGTTGGACCCTGTGTAAACCAAAATGCTAGTACGATGTCTTCTCGCTTGAGGGATTTCACAAGGATGAACCCTCCAATGTTCTTTTGGTCTAAGGTTAATACTCTTTGAAGGTCACAAAATTTACCAAATATGCCATTTATTTGGTGTCTAATCCTAGATAAGAAATGAGCAATTTTTCAGACGGGTGTGTCTGATGATCTTGTGGAAGAGTGTAATTAGGGGATGCTTCATGACAACATGGACATTTATTGTATTTGGTGAATTCTAAACAATTTTATAAGAGTAGGGTTAAAGGAAGAACAAGGATTCTAAAAGGGCATGATCTTATGAAGGAGGTACTTGAAAGGGTAAGTTTGAAATTCAATGTAACAACCTAAATGAACTAAGGTGAACTAGAGCTTCATGATAGTTTCATGACTTATTTTTGTAATTAAATAAGTTATATTATTATCCTTAGGCAGTGTTTGAAGTTTGGTTATGTTTTGAGGTCAAACGTGCGAGAACGTCCATGACGTTCGCAAATTGTGTCGTAGAAAGTGCTTGTGTGTCCTAGTGTAGTTGAGTGAGTTTTACGTGATTGTTTTAAATTCAAAATTGATGTTGAATGTCCTATGACCTAGAAGACAATGTTTATGTGTTTAACGTCTGGGTATGACCCCACCTAGGACCCAGGAGGGGCCCTAGAAGAGGACCCCATCTCTTGGCAAGAAGCTGCCAAGAAATGACCAAACGACTGCTACAAGTGACTGTCGGTTTGTCCATCAATTGTCCGTCGACCTTAGGCGTGGACTCTCACTTCAAGGGTAGCATGTATTCAAATGATGGTCGCCATTTCCCAATCGACGGAACCCCATCAACGGGGCATCGATTGGTAGATGGCCCATATGTGTGGACTCGTCGATGGGCTGCCAAAAGCTGCAGAAAAATCTGCCTTGGATTGGAGTCTTTGGTAAATCCACCCCAAGACTTTTAAGAACCTTGGAAGTTTATTTTAGAGTTTATTAGGTATATTAATGTGATTCAAACTCTAAGACCTAATTTTAGACCTCATTTCCTAATACCCAAAACCCCTCCCTCTTAAAAGACTCTTCGAAATAAAGAAAAAGAGAGAGTCACTCAGAGAAGAGTTATGCAAAAACTAAACTTTGGAAAACCAAGGTATTATTCCCTTATGAAACCAAATATCCATTCCCTAGCCTGAGGCTATATTACAAGCCAATAAAGTCTTACTATGATCCTATTCCAGGTATTGAAAGATGAGTATAAACCATGGGCAAGACTATGATAGTTTGTTATTAGTGTTACAAGTTCTTTGAGAGCGGGAGCATACTACTCAGTATATAATGACTGAGGGACTTCTTTGGTGTGAGGACTCAGTGTTTGCATTTTAAAGTACATTGTAAGAGATGGTAATTCACAGCTATAAGTATGATTGGCTTTAGTAATGAGATGACATATATTGATCCTTGAATGTTAGATTCAGGTCTTTGGAATACAAATAGTGATTTTAAATAGTTGTTGTGTAGTGCCAAAATTTTGTTAATGCTTTGACGGTTGATTGTACTGATTTCTCATCACTTGAGGACAAGTAATGGTTCTAAATTAAGGGTTTTAATGTACCCCGTAATCTTGGCACATTTGACACTTGAAAACTAAAATTTAGTACTAAAATAAGGTGTGTTTATATGGATCTAATGTGTTTGGTGCTGTTTGTGCAGGTAAAAAATTGTTGTCGTGAAAGAGAAGAAAAGAAGAAAATGCAGGTGAGGATCTTAGAAATTGATGTCCAAATTGAAGACCACGGATTCCTTGACGGGTCGTGGTCCTTCTAACGAGCCGTGAGAATGCTCGTAGTTCATATACAAAAGGTTTGCAGTTTAGGGAAGTTTGTTGATAACTCAAGTAAAGATCATGGATGCCAATATGTGCCGTGGGAATCAAGACGGATTGTGACATGGTCCGTAAAAGGTGAACCAATGGCCAGGAGTCAAGGAGTGGAAATGGGATTTAACCAAGTGAATCTCATGAACACCCAAACACACCGTGGTCTCTTTAAAGGTCCGTAGTCTTGTCCGTGATGCCATTTCCTGTATGGTGGCATTGAATACAGAAGTTGGGGAATTCCAAGTGAAGACCACAGACACTCAAACGGACCGTGATTTCTTTAACTGTCTGTGGTGTTGTCCGTGGTGCAATTTCTATAGTGAAAGCATGGACGACCCAAGTTAGGAATTTCAATGTAAAAACCATAGAAGGATTCACGGATTATGAAGCCCTTAACGGGTCATAGAGCTGTTCGTGAAGGGCCCGACATTTCAGTCCTACTTCGAGTAGGACTATATTTTAAATGATTATTTTGAATATATTAGGGCATTTTTCATGTGTTTATCTTATCTGTTCTTGAACAACTAACATGTTTCCATTACCATCAGTTTCTGATATTCAATTTTGGTTGTTGAATTCAGTTTAAAGTTTAGATTTTTTGTTACAGATTATTTGAAGTGATTGTTGGTTTGCTGATTATTTTCCTAAGTATTCATATATTGTATTTATTATGTATTGTTGTTTGTTTTCTTGAAATCATGAGAGGATAAACACCACGACTAAGGTTGTGAGATCCATGATGTAGTTATAATTGTAATTTCATAAAATGAGTGAAAGGCAATTAGTGTTTATCATCTGTAGTTTTAGATTTTATTATCTATATAATTTGATGAGTGCACGCATTAGATTGAGCTTGTATCTGGTAATTATTCTATAGAAAAATATCAGTTACGACAAAATTGACCTACACTTACGAATTGGAGTTGAAGTTTTAGTTCGAGAGAAAATTACTTTCACCTCGAACCATTGACGCAAGGGTCAATGTTAGTACCAACCTAAGGATGAGAAGATGTGAGTGAAAGGTGTCTGATTAGACACGAGAAGTGTCAGATGAAATTAAGTCACCATGATTTTTGTAAGTATCGAATCACCTAAAATTAAATTACGGAAGGACACTAAAACTAACGTTATGGTGAACAAGATGCTGGTTTCTCTTAATCAATTGAATCAATTTTACAATGAAATAGTCTGTTAGTCATTAATCTGGAGTTTGATTGCATGTTTTGGAACATATAACATTTCAACTAAAGCCAATTTACTTTCCGTTATTATTAATTTTGGAGATAATAACAACATTCGATTGAACGCGTCAACGAAACCTTATCTGTCAAAAAATTCTTTGTGGGATCGACCTCTACTCTAGTTTAGTTTTGTAAATCGACATCGACCATTTACACTTCTTTTTCAAAGGATAAATTTTGATGTATCTGTACCCCTTATTTATTCAAGTTATCTTGGTTGTTTAAATTCTCTAGGTTATTCACGTTGTCCTGGTTATTATCATCATTGTTTCCCCAGAGACCTAACCCTAATTCTTCTTGATCCCTCGATTGACTTTTATGCATTGGAGTAAAGCTCTTTCGGGTTCGCTGTCTAGTTTGACAAGTTCTCCTTTCCTAGACAAACTTAAAAATCAAGTTCCTGCAATCACAAGCTAAGATCAAGTAACTGAAAGCGGCTCCAAAAAGTTATTCTTCCCCAATATACACGCACGTGTAGTTGATCTCTAAAAACAATTTATATTCTTAAAGAAAAGAATTATCATTCAAAAAGGATTTATGCTAAACTTATATTTGACACTCAATTCTAAAAATAAAATAAGAGTAATTGTTCTCACAAATTCTTATTATTGTTAACTTCTACTATTTATGCATAAATAAAATTAACCAAGATTGAATGACTTCAAGATGAGGTTTCAAGCAAGTAAAAGACAATTCCAGCGCTATAACATGCAACAAATCTCATGTATTATATTCTTTCCTCAGAACTTCTTTTAGTTATGAAGTTACTGGTTTACGTGATTAATTGTATGAGTCGGGTTCACACCTCTAGTCGCCTACTCCATTTAGATACTAAGTACATCGTTGAGGAAGGATATAGAATGATTGCGGGCATTTATATTTCATCCTGTTTCATAACCAAGCAAGTTGTTCGTTCGGGAGTAACTTGTCGCCTTTAAAGTCTCCTCCTTGGAGCGTCGCGCCTAGCAGAGCACCATTCAGGTGCCTCAGAACTTCCCACTTTGGCATGTAATGCCTAGAAGAGTGACAAGAAAGCGAATTTAACCTTTCAGTCCTGGCGCGACGCGTCTCTCAGTACGCCATGCCAATATGATTCCATAGTCTATTTTGCTTCTATTTTTCCCACGCCTTTGCATCTCTTTTCTGCAATTCGACTCCAAGCTTCTTGAGAGTTCCTGAAACTTGTAATTACATGTTTTAGTGCATAATCATTGCAAGTATAATAAAATCATGATAATGGACTCAAGATGATTCATTACTTAAACAAACTTATGGTAAAATATTGACAACTTAGGGAGATAAATACACCTAACAAAACACCCCTAGACATAACACAAGATCACGAGTTACCCCAAGATGACCCTGAGTCTTTAATAAATCAAGCATCATGAAAATGACTAAGTAAGACATGGACTATGCGGAAGCTAAAAACAGTGGATATCTGAACTAGGGAAAAACCCAACAAGTCTGAATGTATTTGATATAATAATAAGAATTTAGTGATGACTGAAACAACACTTTAAAACTCGAGTTGAATATACTACTATGTCTGAAAAGTCTCTACTGAATTGAGTTATTGGGACATGCCCCCAGCTCATCCTAATTGTAACCACGTATTCAAAAATAGGCTCAATGTGGATTTCCAGAAGTTGCAGTGCAACCCACGGTTTCCATCCATGGATTGTAGGGTGACCCACGACCCATGCTTGTGGTTTGTGACTCGCATCTTCAACCTTCCCATAAAACCCCCTAGGATATTGTTGAAGTTTCGACCCATGGCTGGACACATGGACCATAACCCTTGTCCATGGATCAACACCCTTAGTCAGCCCCCAGTCATGACTGACGATTAACCAACTAGGACTATCAATCGAAGGTCCGTCTCTCCTATCCATTTGTGACCCCGATAGTAGTTATGTTAGGGTTTTTAAAGTAATTTCCTGATGTGTTAAACATTTAAACTATGTAAGTTAAACTATAAACTACATAGTTTTGGTCAATTTTATCCTTGAAATATAATAGAACTTACCTAAGTTAGATCATTCATCAAAACATAGAAAATTTGAGTGTAAGAGAAGAAAGAGGTTGAGCAATGTTAGTTCAAAGTAGTGGGTTTGTTTCACCCATTGGGTCCTAGATTTCAGTCAAAATATTGATTAACTTAATGTCATCTAGACCTAGGGTTTCTTGAATATTAAAATTGTTGGGTTTCGCTGTTAGAATGATATAAATCGTATTATTATGAATTCAGTATCATTATTGTCGGTTTCATGCATAAACTCAGAACCCTAGTTATGTAGTTCTTTTAGTTCATGAACTACACGTGCAATGTCAATTATTATTAGTTGCATACCAGTGTCAAATGCATTATTATGAGTACATAAATGTTGCATTCTCAGTTTGCATGTAAGTTTTAACCTATCTAATATTACAACATTTCAGTCTTAAAGTGTTAATTACTTAATAATATGGGAAGCTTAATACTGAGGGGAATAAGGATAGATACCTTAATCTCAGAACTACGTGCCCCGTAGGTTGTAAGTCCCCTCTGTGCGTATCATTTCAGTAATCACGCCAGCATGCCTCTATAGCTTTTGGCAAGTTACATTGGGTCCTCTTTATGAGGCATATACATCGGACTCCACATTTAGCTTCTGAGGGTTTATGTCAGTTATTATTAGATCCCTTACAGTTCATTCAAATTCAATTTTATTGACCATGTTATTAGTGTAGTTCAACATTCAGTCTCAACATGTTATAAACTTGGTCACCCCATTCAGTTTAGTCATGTGCAGTTCTTTTAATAAATTTATCATGTTCAGATTATGTTAGTGCTTTATTTCTTGTTCAGTCATAATTATTATTCAGTTGTACTCTATCCTACATGCTTACTACCTTTCAAGTATTGATGCATACTCTGCGCTACATCTTCCCGTAATGTGGGTTCATGTCCTCAGCACTCATATCACCCATATATCGGTTCCACATCTTAAGTTCATTAGCAGTTGGGAGTCCTCATTCTTCCAATAATAGTGACATGATTGTTTTTTTGCTTTTAGTTTTAGTTTTAGGTTCAATTTTTTTTTGATTGAGCTTGGGCTATGTCCCAACACTTCTAGTAAATTTAGAGGCTTATTTCAGACATATTTAGTTACATCTTTAGTGTTAGAGTTTGACTTTTCTATTGTATTTCAACTCTCCGTTTTCATATATTCAGATTTAGTATATGGGTATTCTCCATCATTTCAGATTATCTCATGATTGGCTTCCGCTCAAAATTTATTGCTTCAATTTACTTTAATTTGGTCAAGATATGCCAGCAGGGTTAGTTTGAGGTCTTTTGTAATCCTAGGCCCCATGTATGTGTCTCTGGGGTAGCTTTGGGGAGTGACACTAGCAAAACTAAGAATTAGAAATAAACTCTAAGATAAAAAGCATTTATATTAAGCAATGGTAAGTCCTCATTCTTCCAGGACTACTGACATGATTATTTTCTTGCTTTTACTTTTAGTTTTGGTTTCTTTTTTTTTTCTTGGGGCATGTCCAAACACTTTTAGTTAGTTAAGAGACTTATTTCAGGCATTGTTAGGTTCATCTCTAATGCTATGACTTTTCTATTGTATTTCAAACACTGAGTTTTCATATATTCAGATGTAGTATATGGGTATTCCCCATCATATTGGATTATATCATTATTGGCTTTCGCTAAGTATTTATTGTTTCAGTTTACTTTAGTTTGATCATGATATGCCAAGGGTTAGCTTAGGGTCACTCGTAATCCTAAGTCTCAGGTCCGTGTCCAGGAGGTAGCTTCGAGGAGTGACAATAACAAAACTAAAAACTAGAAATAAAGTCTAAGAGAAAAAGCATTTAAATTAACCTCGAAGTACGAGGACTCACAATTGAAGCTGCAAAAGTCTAATCAAGAATCTACCTAAGCGTGATCTCGATGTTGAGTGCCTAAACCTACATCATGAAATGATGTAGCACAAAGTATGCGTCAGTAATAGAAATGTAGTGAGCATGCAGGATATAGTTATGCTAAGCTGAATAAAATATATAAGTTGAACAATATATAACTCAGCAATAAAATAATATAAACAAGGATATAATATGTACAGAAGTATAATTGAAAACTAAACAATGCAATGACTGAATACTAATCATGACTGTAACACGCTGAACAGTATCCTAATTAAATGTTAAAAACATTGTCAATGCACTAAGAGTCTCACTATGGGAAATACAACTAACCGACATTTATCTTATGAGTTAAACGTGGAGTCCGATGTAAACGCCTCATCTAGAGGATCCAATATGCCTTGCCAGGAATATAGAGGCACGATTGTGGCGTGATCACTAAAACTGATGCACAACATAGGGGACTTAGAAACCTATGCGGGCACGTAGATCTAGGACTTTGAGGGTACGTTGAACCTTCATACAAATATTGACCCACATGTTTATATTTTGTCCAAACAACCCCACATTTATATATACATGAATAAAATTTATAATAATATAATTACTTTTTTTTAATCAAACATGTCTTATTATTTAATAAAAACAAAGAGATAATAAATTGTTTAAGACCCAAGAGTGGCTCACAATAAACAAATAACAAAAAAATATAAAAAAATTAAAGAAGTAGTAAGTAACCAATTTGGAAAATGTTTCCCAAAATTTGTCTGTCCGATATTCCTCAAAAATCACACCAGATGAGGCTCATCTTTCCAATGGAATATCGGTGTAATATCTGCCTTCACTAGCATCGGCTTTAATAAACCTGCTAAAATCATCAATGCACCTAATTTCGGATTTTAATCATTTATACGTCAAAAGGCTCTCACTGAATAAAAACAAAGAGATAATAAATTGCTTAAGACCCAAGAGTGGCTCACAATAAACAAATAACAAAAAAATATAAAAAAATTAAAGAAGTAGTAAGTAACCAATTTGGAAAATGTTTCCCAAAATTGGTCTGTCCGATATTCCTCAAAAATCACACCAGATGAGGCTCATTTTTCCAATGGAATATCGGTGTAATATCTGCCTTCACTAGCATCGGCTTTAATAAACCTGCTAAAATCATCAATGCACCTAATTTCGGATTTTAATCATTTATACGTCAAAAGGCTCTCACTGACGCCGTTATTCAGCACCCAAGAGCACTTCTTCGACTTGATGAGTGAAAATTTTAGCTTGGATCAAGCTGTAGATGGATATTAACACACAAATCACTCTTTGTTAGGAAACAGTTGGACTTCCATTTCAATTCATACCAATATTAGAACATTATTCTCCATAAATCATCAATCTTATATGGGATGAGATCCAACGAAGCTAATACCATCATGTATGATTTAAGATCTAGAGAGGTAACCATTCTAATATTAATATCATATTAGAATTTAAAACCACAATACTTTTGATGGTGATTGTATTTCATTCTTTTTGCAGTGTATTATAATTGTCTCGATAATATTCCCTTGTAATTTTTCCTGTGATAGACCTACGTATCAATTTGTAATATGTGCATCTATGGTAAATCCCCTATTTTGCATAGAATGGAGACATGAAATACAAGATGAACAGGGGCTAGTTCACTTGGTAACTTAAACTCAAAAGCAACCTTCCTAGTTTACCGAATCTCACCACCCTTTTCATGGGTGAAATATTCACGTAGAACCTATTACCTATTTAAAATAAAAAATTTCTTCTTTGATTGTCGGAATAAGATTTTTGCCGACTATAGGTTTTTCTCAAGATATCCCTTAAAATCTGAACCGTCTCCAAAGCATCAAAGATTATATCGAGACAAAGGAGTGAAGACTCTCCTACCTCATACAACCAAACTAGAGAGCTACATCTCCTACCATAGAGTGCATTAAAAGGAGACATAGAAATACTTGAATGGTAGCTATTATTGTAGGAGAACTTATCAACGGATGGTGATGGTCCTAATTACCGTTGAAATAAATAAGACAAGTACTTAACATATCTTTTGGGTTTTGGATTGTACACTCTACTTGACCATCCTTTTGAGGATGAAAAACAATGCTTAGTTTCACTTGAGTACCTAACCCCTTTTGAAAAGACCTCCAAATGCGAGAAGTGAATTGGGCACCTCTATCAAAAATTATGTACAAATAGATCCCATGCAAACTCACAATCTCAATAAGGTACAACCTAGTATATTCCTCCACGAATAAGTAGATTTGATAGGGATAAAGTGGGAATGTTTCGTCATTCTTTCAACAATAACCCATATTGAACCATTTTTCCTCCGGGTTTGATGCAAACCCATTATGAAATCCATATTGATATCTTCCCACTTCGAAGTACAGACATTTGTTGTTCGTCCTTAACTTGTTGACAATAAGGACATTTGGCCACAAATTTCTCTATATCCCTCTTCAAACCATACAAGCAATAGATCTCTTACACATCACGATACATTTTGGTGGTACCCGGATGAATGGAACTTCCGGAACCATGTGCCTTTTCCAAATATATTTCCTTAGATCATCCCTATCCGTTACACACAATCTACCTTGGTACATAAGTAACTATCCTCCCTTGGGAGAATGTCTCATTGAACTTGCTAAGAACCCAATTTCTTTAACTTCATCAATAGAGGATCAAGGTGTTTCATAGACTTCACCTCCACCACTAAAGATGATTCAGAGTTATGATGAATAATAGACCCTCCTATTGGAGATCTTCCAAACAAACATAAAACAGAGCAAATCTATGCACCTCTTTGACTAACTCTTTCTTATCATTGGGATCATTGGCTACACTACCCATTGATATTCGACTTAGAGCCTCCGCAAACACATTGGCCTTGTCGTCGTGGTAGATAAAAATCATGTCATAATCCTTCAAAAGTTCCAACCACCTTCTTTGTGGGAGATTTGACTACCTTTTAGTGAACACATATTGAAGGATCTTATGGTCGGTAAATACATCCTTATGTACCCCATACAAGTAGTTCCTCCATATCCTCAAAGAAAGCACCACGACCTCTAATTCAAGGTCATGAGTTTGATAATTCTTCGCATGAACCTTTAGTTATATAGAGATTTATGTTATCACCTTACCATGTTGATGAGTACACAACCAAAACCTACTCGAGAAGAGTCACTATCCACTACAAACCCATTGGTACCCTCCGATAAAGTTCACACCGAAGCGGAGGTAAGCTTATCTTCAACTCTTGGAATCTTCTGAGCACATAAACTTAGCATTCTTTTGGGTTAACGCTGTCAAAGGAGAAGCAATAGATACAAACCAAATAAAAAATCTCCTATAATACCCTGATAAACTCAAGAAACTTTGAATATATGTTGGAGTCAAAGGTCTAGGACAATTCTTAAAATACACCAGATATCATTAAGGAAGAGAATTACAAAGGAGTTAAGGTTATTTGGGGGCACTCTTTTCATAAGATCCATAAAATCAGTAGGGGCATTAGTTAGACCATATGACATTACTAGGAACTTATAATTATCATACCTAGTTCAGAAATATTTTTTAGGTATGTCTACACGTCTCACCCAAAGTTTGTAACACCCGAACCTCAAATCAATTTTTTAAAAGTAGCTTGCCCCTTGGAGTAGATCAAACAAATTTACAATCCTAGGGAGAGGATACTTTTTCTTTATGGTGACCTTAATATGTTGATTGTAACAAATGCACATCCTAAGGGACCCATCCTTCTTCGTAACAAATAAAACGGCAGCGCCCATGGCAAAATACATTTTTTAATGAAACCTTTGTCCAGTTAGTCTTTGAGATGAATATTTGGTTCCTTCGACTCGGCTGGAGTCAACCGGTAAAGATGGATTGAAATGAGCTTCAAATATAGCAACAAGTCTATGCCAAAGTCTATTTCTCATTCGGGAGGAATTACGGGCATGTCATCGGGAACGAATTCTAGAAAATACTTCAATACAGATACCGACTCTAATGGAGGAACCTCGAACTCAAGGTTCTTCACCTACACAATATGGTAGAGATATCGCTTAGGAATAATCTTACAAGATTTTAGATGCAAAATGATTCCAACTCTAGGGATTGAGTTACCCCTCTTCAATTCTAAGGCGGGTTCATTAGGAAATTTTAACCTAACTACCATTTTTGTACAATCAATAAAGGAAAAACAAGCATGCGACAAATCAATCCCCAATATGACATCAAAATCCAACATATAAACTTCTAACTTATAGAACAAATTAACTCTATTGGACAATAATAAGAGAAAACTCCTATAGACACTTTCAGCCATAACGGAGTCACCCACCAAAGTAGAAACTGAAAAAGGTTGAACTAAAACATCAAGATAAATATCAAAATTGTTAGCTACTAGAGGAATTACAAATGATAATGTAGCATCGGGATCTACAAAAGAATAGACACTAATGGAAAACACTTGTAACATAACAGTGACAACATTGGGAGAATCCTATTGATCAGCCCTAGTGAGAAGAGAATAGAAGAGGTTCTTCTTAGGAACATCGGGATTAGGACTACTTGCTTGTGCTTGGTTACTCTCGTTTCCTATATCCTTAATTATAGTACAATCTCTAACTTTATGGTCACCCTTTCCACAACCAAAGCAATTATCCATTCCAAGTAAACATTCAGACATATGATTCTTACCACACTTGGTACAAGTAGGTTTTTCACTTGGTTAATTTCCACTTCTTACTCCTTGGGACTTTGGGTTAGACACCCTATCAGTCCTAGTCGTACGAAACTTGGAAAGAACCTTATTGGAGAATATATTATTTAACTTAGGCTTGTCTTCAATGTCACGACCGACAAGTACCCCATAAAAGTTAGGGAGAACCCTTGGATCGGGTTAAGGCGTACTTGACCCTTTGGGATCTTGTAGAAGTCCTTTAACTATCGTTCATTACATAAAACATGAAAAGTAGTACAAAATTAAATTTTTTTACAAAATTTAATATAAAAAGTAATGTTTTATAAATAGTAAGGAAGTCTTATCGTCGCAAGTCATCTTAAAGACACGACATATTATTTTTGGGACATGGCCCCTTACCTTGAAAGAAATACATGATAGATCTTTAAATAAAGAAAACCAAGATAAGGACTATGCCCTCGGATATGTGAGGACATACTTTGTCTTGAGAGAATTTTTGCCAAGCATGTCTTAAACTTCAACCTTGCTTCCAAAACTATACTTATAGAGTATAGAAAGTATGGGGTTAGTAATATACTAAGTATGGCATATGCAAAAACATGAAAAAAGGGACGTTTTAGTATATAAGATTTCATGCCAAATAAGTCAAATCTTCATGAATTTAGAAGTAAAACAACATAAGAAACATCATTTAACACTTAGTTAAGGATTCCCAAACTTTTAGCAAAAAGGAGCACTTTACACTACCCAAATTTAACGATAAGATTCTTCAACATTAAACTGAACTAACCTATTTCCAAAACAGTGAACTTCCAAGGTCAAGAAAAGAGGAAGTGAACGCATACCTGTAGGTGTTTCCCTAAATATGGTTATCCTAAGACTCACCAAGATAAGACATGAAGGAACTACACATGCACCTCCTTCAATACACACCAATGTGATCCTCAAGACCACCCCTTTTAGTCTTACTCACCTCGGGAGAACAAGACAACACTCAATGACAAGCCGTTAGAAGACCACTAAAGCAACACACGAAGACTTCCATTTAGGAATGCCTATTTAGTGCAATGAGTAGATGGCGTCCCATTCCACCACCTACCCTAAGTATTATACTCTTTCAGAAGGCTTAACACCAAGACTCCTCTTTCAGAAGGTCTACTTAGTGCAATGGATAGATAGTATCCCATACCACCACCTACCCTAAGTTGTTTCGTTTTTATAGGAGACTAGGTTCATAAAATTCATAGAAGGCTCACACAGACTCCCCTTCTTGAATGCCTACCTAGTGCAATGGATAAATAGCGTCCTATTAATCTACCTACACAATGTAGTACACTCTATTAGAAGACTTAGCACTATAATTACTTTTGTGGGGGCTAGCATAGCCGACATAGACCATAAGGGTTAGACATGGAATCCCGTTACTTTACTTATCGGAGAAGGGTCCCCTCAGTTGCCTAGAGAAATGTCTTTTCTATTTTGCTTTTACATGGCTTTCCCAATAGTTACACCCATGCGGGAACGTAGTTAATGCATAAGGATATTGCTACTAAGTTACTCACTCTCTACTCACGATGAGTACTCAACTCAAGACGTACATTGGAATAGAACATCTAAACTCACAAACTGTAACCACCACTTCATCATATACTGTTGGTGCTAGGCATAACTCCCCACATATTCTCTACATTCATTACTAAGGGTCAAGGATATCTTTTGAACACCACTTCTCAACTAACGTAGGGTATTCATCCTCCAACCTTCATTAGAAAGCTCTTGGGTATAGTGAGGTTGCTACTAAACACTTCTTCTCAACTCACGAATAGTGTTCACCCAAATATTCCCCTTTTGACATAACTTTGATTCATTTATTCATTCAAGTGTTAGTGTGTTTGTACATGTGAACACACCTTGCACGTAAGCATCATTACATTTACATTTCATTCTATACATGCTTAGACCTTCTTTCATGACATCACACACTTTAACATGCTTCACATAATAATATATGTCATTTAGACATAATCCTTAGCATACTTTCCCAAACAAACTTCATAAAACACATTAACAAGAATAACTTCATTTCCATCTTTCTTCACCTAATATTACTTCATGGCCTCATGCACAATACACAAGTAACTACACATTCATACAATAAAAGCTTCAAAATACACATTACAAGAATCATCTTCATTATAACTTCATTCCACACATTAGGCATTCAAAGAACCACTTACAATACATACCAAGTATATCAAAATTCATCAAGTAAACACCGCCACCAAGAAGTTGGACCACACCACTCAAGAGCATTTCATAAACGAAGCTACACAACACAAAAAACTTACCCTTTAACCAAACTTCCATCACCTATAACATTTACTCAACAATTATTCATAAATTAGCCCATAGGGTGTAGATAAACATCAATAACAACACAAGTAAAACAAAGCTCAAAGACTACAAAACCAAGCTCATTTAACCAATTTCTTAAGACACAACTTGATAACAATCTTTATTATAATTTCCTTGAAGTTTTACCATTAAAATCACCAACTAACATTCGAAAAATCATATTTGAATCATTTAAAACGTTTAATTAAAGAGTAATATTTAGAGTTGGAGATAGAAGAAGTTAGGGTTGAAAAACTCTTTTTGAAATCTATTAGAAAGGTCTCCTTGAATGGACGTGAGTTGAAGGTAGACTACCATTAATGAACTCAATTAGGAATGGTTTTAACAAAATCATCAAGAAATAACCATAACTTTCGGAGATTTTTGTAAAGATTAACTAGTGTGCCTTGGTATGTTTGAAGGGGTTTAAGAGTCGGAATTAAGTCAAATTTTGTAAAATACTTTTAATACGTTAGAGTGTTTTATGGTCGAAACATCTAGACATTAGCATTCATTCAAGAAAGTTGTGATATTACTTAAACATAATTATGTCCTCAAATAAATAGAGCACATACCGTAACTTGCTTAAAGAATGCAAATATCCAAGCTTCGCTTTAATGATCCCTCTCAATTTCCACCTACACCTTTTTGAGATAAGACAAAATATATGAAATTAGTACAATAGAATGTACTATGTATGGTGACATACAATAAAATCATGCTAAAAGGACATTGGTATAAAACATGCTGTTTTGAAGAAAACCTCATATCATAAGTATATGAAATAACTACAAGTAATCATATACACATGTAAGTCATATTCCGCAACACATCATCAACATCACTTCAAAAGAAATAAGCATAAGACGCTCCTACCAAAGGTTATCCTAAGACCCACCTAGTAAGTTATGAAGCGGCTGCCCAAACAACCCCTTCACACACACCAAAGTGATCCTTAAGGCTACCTGAGGAAATATTATGCCCATTTCATCAATTAAACTATTTATATAAAGTTACTCAAAGACTCACCTAAGTAAAACATGAAGAGACGGCTCATACATCCTCTTCAACCCACCTAACAAATCCTTAAAGCTATTCTAGACAAGTAACTTTCAATTTACATGTATTTAACTTAAGTCATTATGTTTACTAATACATTAAAGAGACATTCAACAATTAAGTACTTTCACATAATGGACTTGGAGAAGACCCACGGAACCTACATACTATCATCTTCATAGCCTACTCTTGCAATTTCTACATAGAGTCCCATACCACTACCTACACTTTGGAGAACTTATCCAACACTAGAATGTATCTCGCTTGATGAGAATAGGAGTTAACCGACATAGACCATACAAGATAGGCATGGAACCCGGAGTCTACCCTACAGCGATGGAGGGTGTTCTACTTGCCAAGGGTAGAACTATGACACATCCCATGTAGGCACATGATTAAGGAATATCAGGATTTCATTGTACTCTACACTCATCTTAGGTAGAGTCACTCCCCAAGCATACTCACTTGGTGCTACCCTTTCTTCTCATAGAATAGCTAAATCATAAGGGCATATAAATTGGTACCATATAGAAATAATAACCAAATCATGATACATATACCAAAGTCGGGTCCAATAGGTCTGCCAAACAATGATAACTAGGATACCTTCATGACATTCTTAATGATGGTTTCAGTTCATTCGAACCAACCTACCCGTCAATCCATTATTAACACAGGAAGGATACCATTACGACTTTCAACTTCAAGGATATCATAACCTTCTATATAGTTTGAATGTTCAACATTAATGACCCTATTAACTATGTACAAAATCATATTTCGATCACACATACACATACATGACAAAGGTTTTTTAGCCTACTAAATTAAAAGTCATATTCATATTCGTCGTGTATTAAGTGGAGGGACTTAGGTCTACCAATACAATACACACATACCATCATCTTATCACATCTAGACTCAAATTCATGAAGCACATAGGAACAACAAAGTATACTACATGTCATCCCATTCACTCCTATAGAAAAATAAATGTAATACATCATAAGAGTCATATAGTCAACTAGGAAGAATCACACTTCAACATCGAGTTTACAGATATGAAGACATCACCATAGTCTGATATTGATACATTTCACCAACTAGGAGAACTCATGTTTTTGCTTCTTCTACACAGATATGTCATATAGACCTTCACAATGATCATATATTCAAATTAAAACTTGTCACACGAATAATATCTCAAAAAATCTTCCATATAGAACCATAGAAAATACTAAGTCCCAAAGTACGCCAATCTTAGATTTTAGAATAATTGGGGCACGGCCCATTCAATTAAAATATAGAAACTTATACTATTACAATGGTTGATCATAGAAAGAAATCTAAATATTGTAATTTCCTCGAATAATGTGATGTTATACACCAACTTTGCTTGAAAGAGTCTTAGTTTCGAAGCTCTGCTTCAAGATTCCTCTCACCTTCAACCTACAACTTTAGATATAGAAAGTATGTATGAAATTAGTACAATGCATGTATTAAGTGTGATATAATGCATAAAATCATGAGAAACAGACAGTTGTGTAAATATATGATCTTTTACGGTAACCCTTCATGTCATAAGATAGAAAATCACATATCACAAGATAACATCAAGAACACATAAAAACACATAAACATGATACCCTCCTTCAAATAGTTATTATAAGGTTCACTTGAGTGAGTTATGAAGCGACCGCCCATACAGTCCTTCACACACACCAATGAGATCCTTTAGACTACCTAAGATAAGATTGTTCCATTTCATTTATCAAACTCCCTACCAAGTATTAATTAAAGAATCAACTAAATAAAACAAGAAGAGACAGCCCATACACCCTCTTCCAGCCTACCTAAGCAATCCTCAAAGATACTCTAGATACTTGCCTTTTCATTTACTTAGCTTCACTAAGTCATTATGTTCATTAACTCATTTAAGAGATATTCAACACATAAGGACAGTCATATAATGGTCTTGGAGAAGACCTAGGGACTTAGATATTATTATCTTCAAAGCCTAATCGTTCAATGTCTAGATAGCTTCCCATTCCACTACCTAAACTTCATAGAACTCATCCAAAACTAGCATTAATCCCACATGATGAGAAATGGAAATACCTTACATTGATCGTGGTAGCTAAGCATTGAATCCGGAGTCAACCTTACACTGATAAATGGTGTTTTACTTTCCAATGGTACAACTACGATACAATCCATGTATGCATATTGTTAAGGAATATGAAGGGTTTCTTTGTACTTTAGCCTCATCCTCACTAGAGCCACTCCTTAAACATACTCACTATGGTTTCTTTGTACTGTAGCATCATCCTGAACTAGAGCCACTCCCAAACATACTATCTTGGTGCTAGTGTTTGTTCTCATAGAATAATTATATAAAGGAGTTCATGAAGAGGTTCATTATGTACTTCATAACCAAATCATAAAAAAACATCAACAAAGAGGTCCCCTAAGGTCGCTTTTCAACGGTTAAGAAGATAGCTCAATGAATTTCCTAAAGATAATTTTATGTCATCCCGGCCAACCAACCTTTAGTCCACCATTCACACAAGAAGGATACCATTCCGGCTTTCAACTACAAGGATATGATAATCTTCTATGTAAAATGTTCCAATAAATGATCTTCTTTCCTATATTCAAGATCATATTCCATTCATTCTTACTTATTCATTACAAAGGGTATATAGTAAACTAAGAAGATTCACACCTCAACATCAAACATATACATACAAGGCAACAATCTAGCCTATCATGATCACATAACATCTTTTCGAAGAACTCATGCCTTGACATCACATATACACTTAAGTAATCAATACCTTAACATTACTCACATAATCATGTTATAACATGATAATATCATTATACATAAAGAAAGGTCAACGTGGACATATTGTTTCACAATTCATAAAATAATTACGATAAGGCCACATAATTCATAAGTATAGCACATAAGCATGGCCACCTTTAGTGAACCATACCAATAATCATGATAATTAATGACTTACACAATACAATATAATGAATGTTGCACAACATACAACTAATATAATCTCACAAATTCAATCCATATCAAACTAACCCAGCAACACTCAAAGGACATTACCAATGGCCATGATCACCAACTCAATCCAATCATATTAAGATACAATGAATCCAAAGTAATTCAATATGAATTCATTAATATTGTAATACTTTGAAAATCCAAGATGTGTATTGAAGATTAACATAAGTGTCATGAGGTCAAAACACTATTTTAAGTCCTATTTTAATGAATATAGGTCATTGACAAAATATAGGAACCAAAACGTCCATGACGTCCTGAAACTAGTTCTAGGAGGTACTAGCGTGCCTTCGCCTATTTGACTAGTTTTTAGGAGTCGCAAATCCATGAAAATTTGTGGAAGGGTAGCAAACAGGTTTTTAAGTTAATTCATGGTCGAAACGTATGGGTACGACTCCCCAAGGACCAACCAAGGGCCTCTGAGGAGGACCCTTGCACGTTTGTGTCAACATTTCCTGGACATTGTGCACCCACGAAAGGGCAATATACGGGGCGGGTGTTGATCGATTGGGCGTCTATTCCAACTTTCAACCAACACTTAGACAATTTGTTTGAGGACCTTACCTGCACAATATTTGATAAGAATGGCGGATATACATCAGAGCAGGGCACAGTGACCGTCGACTCAAAGACGGACCGTATCAGGGTCTCGTTTGTGAGGGTCCATTTTCCTGTATGTTTTTGAGTTGGTTTTAACTAATTAAGTGTTTTGATGGTTAGTTAGGGATTAAAGGAATAGTAATTAACTTAATTAACCCCCATTTAATGACACCAACCCCATTAATCTAATTTCAACTCTCAAAACAAACTCTCTTCCTTCTCTCTTCTTTCTCTATCTATTGGAATACACCATTGAAGACAAGCTAGGGGACGAATTTGGGGTATTGAAAGGGACGATTTCACAATAAATTCTTCATCAAACATTGAGGTATGAGATCTAATTCATCTTTGAGACCTCTTTCCTCAAAGGGTTCTTTAAAAGTATTTTCAAAAGTTGGGTTTTCATGTTGGTTCTTCTCAATCTCGAAAATTATCTTATAAAAATTTGTTTGTTTATGTTTACTATTGGATAACATGAATAGATTAACATGTATTCGAACTTAATTGTGATATATCTTGATGGTTTGGTCTAGTTTGTAGATGATGATCCTTAACCCTTAACCATAGGTTTGATTTTGATATGAATTAGGTTGTATTTGGTCCAATTAACTTGGTTATTGATTGAATTACCATAACATTATGTTGTTACATTAGTCATGAACAATTTAGAATAAATTGAAGTCTTTCATACTATTTTTTGAGAAGATTATCTAGGTTAGGAAGTGAATTGACCTAAACATCTTGACACAAGCTATGATCTAGTATTGAATTGTGATATGTTGACTCTTCTAGTTTTGTTATAATGTTGATTATTTATTTATAATGATGTATACCCAAATTGGGTTGCATTGAGTGTTTATGGTAAGAGCTTGATGATGAAATATGAAGGACACTTGGTAAGTCTTCAAATCTCTATCCTTTACTTCAAATTGTGGTTCATTATGATTAAGTTGTGATGTTTTGTTGGAGTATGACTTGTATTAGGATTCATAGGTCGGAATGACGTTGAATTGAAATATCTTGATTATAATTGTGAGGATGATTAAGATGTAAATGTTATATGGATGGTGATGATTACCATTGTGCCTTGTTATAAATAAAAATGAAAATATGCGAACCTCACCTATGTGAATTGTGATGAAAGGACTATACTCATACAATTCTTACTGAGCTATGATGATGATGATTATACAAGGGTTAGACCATATCACCTACAATAAGTTATGATAATTAATAATGACATTAAAGACATTTCAATAAAGGGACTTATCTTTGCACAGAGTGAACATGACAATAAGAGCTGATGATTTCCCATAATGGAAGATTCACCCAACAGTTCCACATGTGATGTTGACTCACCAACGAGGTACACTCATCAAACAGATCACTATGAGAAGAGGCCCCAATTTCCAAGTGGTATTTAGAACGATTATACCTATATCTTTGTTCTTAAACAATGTTTCCCCCATAGGAAGACTAGCTAGTGCATCCACCTAGAAAGCTATGATTGTGTTTGATTTTTCTTTGGCCAGTAGACCACCTTCCATCGGTGTAAGTTTTTACAACACCGAGTTTTACTTGAGAGGTTTGACTTAGCCTAAGTAGGGGTATGGGACTCTACCTATGCCTTGCACTAGTTTGGCTTTATGGAACCTTTAGAAGGTTGTTATTATATATGTATATGATAATGAATGCAAAAGATGATAATATGATGACTTTTCATGTAAATTATACTCTATAGTGATTGATACTTGTATGAACATGTAATTGGTCTATGTTATTAAAAGTATAATCTTGTATATCCTTAAAAGGTTATGTTATGTGAAGTTGAATATTAGCCATGATTCTTCTTGGGTCACTTGATTGAATAAGGATATGGGGAATTGCTTGGTTATTTGACTTGTTGGCTTTATGAAAATTCATGGGTAGTAGTCTTGCTTTATTATGATACCATGAACTCTTATCCATTCTTGTGATGTAATTAGTATATGATAGGGTTATATTAGATAATGAGTTAAATTATATTTACATGTATGTTATTTTCATTGAATTGATGAATATGCCATTCTTGAGTTGTATGTTTTCCTTGATCATGCTTAAAGCTTTTTAAAGAATAAAGGGGCATGTTTCAATAAAATGTCACTTTTAGCGTGATTTGATCTTATATGTGAATATGGTCTCACACTTAGTACAAGTGGCGTACTAACACAATTTCTATCTTTTTCCCAAACATTATAGGTTCCGGTTACGTCTAGGGGGTAAATCTGGATGTGACGAATATAGGACAACCTACTGATTATCCTAATATAATTCTTTCATAGTTCAATAACCCAACTCAAACTACACAAGAATTCAATAGTATAGAGACATTATTAATTCACCCATAATACAGTTTAAATTAGGATTACATGGTTTGCGTGTGTTCATGGAGATTTTAGGTTACAACCATCAAACTAACAACAATTCAATCAATATATGATGATTCAAAACATTTTATGCAAGAACCCATGGATAGATCAGAAGTTATAAGTTCATCCTTTGAGAAAGCTTTGTAAAACCCTTTTGAACATTGGATTCTTGAAGAAAAGAGATTCAAGGATGAAAAACATACTTTATTTGATACTAGACGATGAAAATTGAGAACAAATGATGGAGAAATTAGTCTTTAAGTTCCAATCTCACATCAAGCTTCAATAGTGTTCTAGATAGTTCTTTGGGGATCTTGGGGTTTTGATTTTGAATAACGACTTTCATAGGGGTTATAGACTTACAAATCTTCTTTAAATACCTAAAATAACCTTAATAAACTGTCCAATTAATTTTAGGCTGACTAAGTAAAAACCCAAAAAAACACTTACTTGGCAAAGACACCTGCAAGAAATTGCAGGTGCCATCAATGGTTGCTCACCTATGGGGCGTCGACCCAATGACAAGTCGCACTTGCAAGTCATCATTTGGGTAATATCCATCAAAACGAAAGATTAATCTCTCCTCACCAAGTGTCCTCACACCCCCTCCACCTATGGGGCGTTGGCCTACTTGGTGTTGATTGCCCTCCGTAGGCGGGACTGTTTTTGACAATATTGGCTCACACCATGGTTCTCTTCAAGGACCCCATGATTCGTCCTTGGGAATTTTTATGTCACAACCCTCATGTATACCCTAGAAGTTAGGGCATTCTTTGTTCATAGCATGGAGTACTTGACCTCTCAGAGGTCTTGCAGAAGCCCTTGAACATCATTATTGCATATATTTGAAAAGTACACGGAATTAAAACTTTTCTTTTGAAAACATAATTCGGAAGTCATTTCACAAAACATATAGAATATGTCTCAAAAGTCATATATGACATCAAGAGTACAATAGTCTTATGACACGGCCCATAAAAGTCTAAATATGAAAGAATATGAAAGACATCATAGTAGTGGTTTCCTCGGATGCTATGAGGACTCACCAATCTCCTCTTCTTCCAAAACTTGTAACTCTACCCTTCAAAGAAACTCAATCTTCTCAAGCTGTACATAAACAACATGTAGTCAAGTATGTGTTTGTACGATATGTACTAAATATGGAAGCTATAATCCAAACATAACATATCTCAAAGGGTTAGTCAATAATTTACATAATCATAAAAGATAAAGACATAAACATAACATGAATAAAAAAGCATATTAAAGCATCAGAACGCATATAAGAACATCATAAATCATATATGAGTTCATACTTAAATTATTGTCCTTCTTACTCAAATAAATTATTCACAAGCCACATCAAAGTATTACAACGCTAAGGTAGCATCTGATACTACTAAGAAATCTATGTACATATCTTTGGTTATTCTTGATCATAGTCAAATTTCATAATTAATATATAAGTTCATCATATCATATGAGCACAACGCCCCTTGTCCACCTCAAACATACTTGTGCAATTCATGTGAAGCATCCCATACTACCTCACACACAAAATATATTGTAGTCACCCTATGTTAATTCATGTCATCTTAGGAGTCATCTAAAAGACCTACTTCATTATTGATAGGGAACTACCATCTTAAGTCAATCATATCATGTCACAGAATGAAACTATACTCATTATAGTAGCTAAGAATAAATCAAGTTGTGGTCATGGCATAGGTGGCTTCAAGTCATACTTATGTTATGTATGGATAGCATCCCATACTACCATCCATACTAAGTACTACTCTAGACTATCCCACTCAAAGATAACTTGTCTTGTAACATTGTCTATTAAGCTCAACATACTACCTTGATAGACCTATTACCATTGAAAGCATCTCAATATACTTAACAGACTACTAAAGGAAGGATACAACCATCCCAACCACCATGAAACCAATCATGTTGATACAAGCTAATATTAGGGGAGCATGAATCCTCATCCCTAAGCTATCATGAGAAACTAAGATCAAGTTATGGCATGAAATGCTCCTTTCATGCAAATCAAGCTACCATGAAATGCACCTTGCATGAAAGTCAAGATAACGATAAGAGAGTAAGGCATTTCCCCTAAAGTTAGCATGAAATGGTTTCCGCCTAACCAAATCAAGCTAACATGATCAAGTATCCTTACAACACAAGACAAAACAAATCATGGGAGAGATTGCTTAGTCCATCCCAAGCTACCATGAAATTCATCACCTCAAGCTACCATGAGTAATTAAGCTCAAGCTTCCATGAGATTTCAACATCTCAAGCTACCATGAGTAATTAAACTCAAGCCTCCTTGATGTTTACTATCCCAAGATACCCTTGAGACCTACCATCTCAATCTATCATGAGATCCACCATCTCAAGATATCATGAGAGTTCACATATCAAGCTATCATGCCTTGATCTTTTTGCACCAAGTCTATTACACAAGAAGTGATCATACAATACATCTTAAAGATATTCTAGTCATCAATGCATTGATTCATTTTAGGTTTTTAAGTCAACCAAGGGCTCAACTATGTGTGAGAACTTGCTTCTCCTAATGATGTTCATGTCTAGGTGTAAAAGAGAAAGGAAACATCACAACAATCATCCTCATCATGACTTTACCTCCAAAGCCCTAAAATCAATGGCATAACATCCCATAAACTCTTACTACTTTCAATTCATTTTGATCTATGTTCAATTTCATTGTTTCTTTATTCAAATAGATCATTAGAAGGTTATTCAAGGAAGACACGATCAAATAGGTTCAATTAAATCTTTACAAGTAAAGAACAATCTAGATCCAGCAAGCCTAGTTCAATTCATAACAAGGTGATTCAATCATTATGAAATAGTAAAGATTATCATTGAATTAAGAAGACTAACATAAAACCTTCATCTAGCCTCAAATAACCTAAAATCACCAGGATCACATTCAAATCAAATTAACATAAATAAACGTTAAAACACCATGAAAAACTACATAATCATCATATAAACATTATTGAATATTACCCACTAGATTGGTATCACAATCATGCCTTACTCACAATGCAATCACAACTGTCACTAGATTAGGGTTCTACGGATTCACAGTTGAAGTGAACAAGGGGGGATTCATGGATGGAAGAATCCATAAATGAATAATATTCACACACCTTAGATTAGTTCCTTAATCTTATCTTGAATACTTAAAGAAATCTTCCTAAGTTGCTGCTCCCTATTATTCTTCTTCTCTAGTGTTGTTCTTGAGAGTTCTATTGTAAGAAAGAGGTTTTGGTTTCGAGTCTAGAATCTAGTAGGGTATTTTATTTGTCAAATACTCCTATATACCTAAAAGCACCTAATTTAACCGTCCATGCATTTATTCAGGCGTGGGGTGAGTTTCCTAATTCACCCCTTCACTTAACAATGAACTGTGAGAAACGCAGTGTGCATCTATGTAGGGCCACCTATGGGGCATCGACTAGCTGAAGAACCGTACTGGCAACGGTCGTCTTGGTCATAGAATTCTTCGAGGGGCTTATTTCTTAGGAATGTAAGTTTCGACCTATGCCTCTCTATTGAAAGGGCATCGATCAACACATGAGGCGTCTATTGCCTCGACGATTGACATTGCTGAGGCATTGTCCTTGCCATGGTTGGAGTCCCTAAATACGTCCGTCTCGATGTTAGGAACTATACCTATCAATTTTATCTCCAAAAACTATTTAAAACCTCATTAAACATACAAAGGCACGTTATCATGTTTCAAGGCTATCTTTGAAACGTCACCAGACGTTCTTGGAGGTTTCACATCCAAAGTCTCTCTAACTCTATATACATCCTAGAAACACAATAATTGAGAATTTTAGGACTATAAATTCTTATAGAACACATTCTAGGAAATATTTGGACCTAAGTACATTTTTTTGGGTCCTAACAATATCCTCCACTTGCGAAATATTCGTCCTCGAATGACACCTTCTTACCCACTTCTTTAAAGGACCTATTCTAGTCTAGAAGCACATCGTATATGCGTTAAACAAAAAAGCACATACCCAAATCAAGAATTTATTCAATTCAAAGATAATCATAACTACACATAATCATATAAAGGTTTATGAAAAGGGAACCTTATTCTGTACTTGGGAACAAGCCACGCATGCGTTTCTCATATCAATTCCTCATCATAAGGAAAACATCAAAACCGAAAAAAAAACAAATCATAATCTTTCAATTGATAGGAAGCCAACTCCACCTTCTCAATGGAGGACACTCCCATGATTGCAAGCACCTTATACACCTCATCAATAAACCCATTTGGATCTTCATCACTTTGGATCCACGGAACTCTAATGGATTCATTCTCAAGAACTCCCATACTCTAGTAGCAGTCATTCATCCTATAGGATTAGCCAGAGTCACCTCTAATTATTAGCTTTGGCCCTTAAGTCTTGAGCCAACAAAGTTATGTAAGCTCTAAATTCCTCAAGCATAACATTCCCTATCGAAGGGTCATTAGGAACTCGAGGAGGAACTTGCTCTTGCACTTTGGGAGGCACATCCCCTTGCACTCGGGGAGGAATCTTTTGCTCCGATCCCCATTCCAATATCCTTCCCTTATAGCATTATCCCTAGTGCTAGCCATAACATACAACATCATAGGCAAACATTAAAATAGGGGCTTACTCAAGCCATACTCTATGGCACGACTTGAAGAATGAAGAAGTGAAAATTTCCTAAGTATCCCATAGACTGGTACTCATAGATGTCTTGTAACTCAAACCGATGAATAAGACCTAACTAGACGTGGTTTTGAGACATCCTAAGACCATTTAACAACCTTATGCTTTGATACCAAGATTGTCATGATACGGATGTAGACCCTAGAAGATAGGGCATTCTTACCTCATAACATGGCATACTTAACCTCTAGGAGGTCTTTCACACTCTCTTGAACATCATTCATTGCACATATTTGAAAAGTACCCAGAATTAAAATTGTTCTTTCAAAAGTATAATGTAGGATTCATTTTATAACATGTTGACCATATGTCTCAAAAACCATCTATGACATCATGTGTACAAAAGACATGGGGCACGAGCCATAAGAGACTTAACATGAAAGAATATTAAAGACATCATAGTGATGGTGTCCACGGATGCTATAAGGACTCACAAGTATTCTCTTCTTGGAAACCTTGAAACTCTACCCTTCAAAGCAACTAAATCATCTCAAGACCAAACATGGATAACATGTAGAAAAATATGATTTAGAATGATATCTAAAAACTTTGGAAAATATCATCCAAACATAAGATATCTCAAACGATTCGTCAATAATAAACATATACATAAGAGATAAGGACATAAGCATAACATGAATAACAAAAAATATAAAAGCATCATAAAAAATATAAGAACATCATAAATAATATAAGACTTCATACTTAAATCGTTGTCCTTCTTACTCAGATGAACTACTCCCAAGCCACCTCCGAGTATACTAGTGCAAGGCTAAGGTAATATCCCATACTACTACCAACGCTAAGTACATCTCTTTTGTCATTCCTGATCATCATCAACCTTCATAAGTAAGACCTAAGATCAACATATCATACTAGCACTATGACCCGTGTCCACCTCAAGCATACTTTTACAATGCTTGTGAAACATCCCATACTACCTCACACACTAAGCATATCTTTAAGTCACCCTATCTTGATTCATGTGATCTTAGGAATCATCTAATAAACCTACTTCATTATTGACAAGGAACTACCATCTGAAGTCAATAATGTAATATCATGGAATGCAACTATAGTTACTATCCAAGCTAAGCATACATCATGTAGTGGTCATTTCATAGGTAGCTTCAATTCAAACTTGTGCCATGTACAGATAGCATCTTATAGTATCATCCATACTAAGTACTCCTCTAGACTATCCTACTCCAAGTTAACTTTTCTAGTAACCTTATCTATTAAGATCAACATACTACCATAATGAACCTATTACCATGGAAAGCATCTCAATATACTAACCAAACTACTGAAGGAAGGATACAACCATGACAACCACCATGCAACTAATCATATAGATGCAAGCTAATTATAGGGGATCATGAATCGTCAATCCCAAGCTATCATGAGAAACTAATCTCAAGCAATGACATGAAATGTTCTTTTCATCCAAATCAAGCTACCATAAAATGCACCTTGCAAGCAATTCATGCTAATATTAGGAGAGTATAGGCCTTTCCCCTAAAGCTACCATGAAATGGTTTTAGATTACCAAGTAAACCTACCATGAAAAAGTATCCTTACAACACAAGACCAAGCTAATCATGGGAGAAATGCCTTCTTCTATTCCAAGCTACCATGAAATTTATCACCTCAAGTTACAAGGAGTAATTCAACCCAAGCTTCAATAAAGATTTCAAAATCTCAAGCTACCATGAATATATAAAATCAAGCCTCCTTGAGATTTACTATCCCAAGCTACCCTTAAGACCTACCATCTAATGATATCATTAGATCCACCATCTTAAGCTATCATTAGAATTCACATGTCAAGCTATCATTCCTTGGTATTGTCTCACCATGTCTATTACACAAGAAGTTATCATAAAATCCACCTTATAACTAATCTATTCATCCATGCATTGATTCATTTTAGGTTCCTAAGTCAACCTAGGGTTCATATATGTGAGAGAACTTGCTTCTCCTAATCATGTTAATGTCTAGGTGTTGACGAGTAAGGAAGCTTCACTACAATCATCCTCATCATAACTTTACCCTCAAAACCCTAACATCAATGGCATAACAGCCCATAAAAATTTGCTACCTTTAATTAATTATGATCTATGTTCAAGTTCATTCTTTATTCATTCAATTAGTTTATTCGAAGGTAATTCTATGTATACATGATCACATAGGCTCAATTCAAGCTTTAAAATTCAAGACAAACCTAAATCCATTAAGCCTAGTTAAATTCATATCTAGATTAAATCATGATCAAGTAGCATAAAATACAATTGAATTAAGAAAATTAACATAAAATATTCATCTATCCTCTATGGCCTAAAATCACCATGATCATTTTGAATTCAAATAACATAATTCACCATGAAAACAGTACATAATAATCATATACACATAATTGAATGTTACCCAATATATTGAATCCTTGGAGAAATCGTCTTAAGCTGCTGCTCCTAATTCTTCTTTTTCTCTAATGGTGTTCTTGCGAGTTCTATTGTGACAGAGATGTTTTGATGTGGAGTCTACAGTCTAGGAGGGCCTTTTATTGTTTAAATACTCCTAAAATACCTAGAAGCCCCTAATTTAACCGCCCATGAACTTATTTTAACGTGGGGTGAATTTCCCCATTCATCCTTCACTTATCAGTGAACGGTGTGAAATGCAAGTTGCATATATGAAAGTCCTCCTATAGGGCATCGACCAGAAGATGGTCCGTATTGGAAACCATTGTCTTGAAAATATAATTATCCATGGTTCCTCTTCCTAAGGAGTTTAAGTATCAACCTATGCCTATTTATCGATGGGGAATCAATCAACACACGAGGAGTCGATTGCCTCGTCAATTGATACTGATCAGACAGTATTTTGTGGGGACCTTGGGGAGTCATACCCTTATGTTTCCACCCAAAATACGTCCTTATATATTTTAGGAACCATACCTATGATATTTGGCTTCAAACAGTGCCGAAAACATCATGAAACATACTAAGACACGTTAGCACGTCTCAATGATATCTTTCAAACGTCATTGAATGTTCTTGTGTGTTTCACCTCTAAACTATCTCAAACTCTATATACTGCCTCTAAACTCAATTATTGACAATTTTATGACCGTAAAATCTCATGGCACACATGTTAGGTGCTATTTTGACCTAATTCCATTTTTTGGGTCTTACATTTTGCCGGACGTTTCCAATTCAAAAATATACACTTACACATGTTAAGGACCCCTCTAATAAATTTCATCCAAAATGAACACGTAAAACATGAAGATACACACTAAAGGCACATAAGCATTTTTTGAGGCAAACATTTCAAACGTCATGGACGTTCTTAGACGTTTGACCTCCAGACTTTACAAAATATTAGACACTGCCTTCTAACATCATGATAACCCATATTAGGTCATTAAATTCTTATGAAACAAGTTTTAGTCTCTAGTTTCACCTATGTCATTTTAGAGGTGTTACATAATGAATGATGTTAAAGGGTTGTACAAGTCCTCCGAGAGGTCACGTACGTCGTATCTTGATTTGAGAAACCATTTCTTCAAGGGTATACTCTTGGGTAGTGACAAATATGGTATCACAACTTAGGTTATGAAGTAGTCTTAGGAATCCAAATTCATAGTAAAGCCACGTCTATTAGAGTCTTGTTCATCAGTCTAAGTTGCAACATATCAATGAGCGAGAGGCTATAGTACAATAGAGTTTCCCTTTCTTCATCACTCATGTGTCGTGCTATAGAGTTGACGTTATAAATGACGATTCCTAATTTCTTCTCTTATGATTGTAGGGTATTACTACAAGAAGAACGGCCGCAACAATGTTGTAATAGGTAGGGGTGAATGAAAAAAGTCCCTCCCCAAGGAGTTCAAGTTCCTCAAGGTGTCCAAGTTCCTCCCAAAGATTATCAAGTCCCTATTGTGGGTGAAGGTAATGAGATCCAGTTGTTCCCCCGTACATAACTAATGGGGATATTAGAGATTCTCTACATGTTTTAGCCCGAATCATGACAACTTATTTGAATAGGGGTATTGAACCTAGGGTGAATAATTTGGAGAGTTCCATGACCTCTAGGTTGAGGGACTTTGTGAGAATGAATCCTCTTATATATATTTTCTCTAAGTTAGGAGAATATCCCTAAGAATTTCTTGATATTGTGTATAATGTTTGGAGTGTTTATGCGGGTGACTTCTTGGGGAAGGCGTAGTTGGATTCATACAAATTGAGGGAAGTTGCTCAAGTGTAATACACTTCATGGAAAGACAATAGGCAGGTTGAGTTGGGTCCTATAAAGTGGGAAGAGTTTAAGGAGGATTTCATAGAAATTACTTTCCCTGTGAGGGTAGAGAGGTGAAGTTTGAGGAGTTCACTAACCTTAGTCAAGTAATATGAGTGGAGAAGAGTATTCTTTGAAGTTTGCACTCTTGTCTAGGTAAGTAGATTTCTGACCGGTGTTGTAGGCCTTGTGAATAAAAAGTGTCGTACGTCCATGCTCCATGGTTACATGAATTTCTCTACACTTATAGTGTATGCACAATCCATTGAGGAGTCAAAACTTAGTAGGATATCAACGATCCTGAAGAGAGGTAGATTGGATGAGCAAAACCAACCTAGGTTTAAGAAGAGAGATCCATCTAAATATGGGTCTAGTGCTTCTTAGGTCAATATTGAGGGTAGTAGTAGTTCTCAAGGTGTTAAGCCTACTTGTGCTAGTTGTGGGAAGAAACACTTGGGGAAATGTCTAGACGGTATCGGCGATTGGTTTTGTTGTGGTCGGCATAGTCATAAGGTGAGAAATTGTCCTACTATTGTGGCAAGAGTAAGAGAAGCCAAGCAAGTTCCTCCTAATGCTCCGGAAGTTGATGCACCGAAGAGGAATCGTTTCTTTGTTCTCCAAGCTAAAGGAGAAAATTCTGATAAGGATGCCGGTAAGATATAGTTCTCTCTCTTGTGTTGTGATAGGTTCCTTCTAAGGGGGGAGTATGGTGAGAAGTGAAGTTGTGATTTGTTATCTCTTCTCTTTTATTTTATTCAACATTGAGAGGTAGAATGTTGCAAGTTGCATGTTGTTTAGGAATCTTGTTGAAAATGAATTTCATTGTTAACCTTCCACTATGCAAATCATGAAGTTATGTTTATGATGTAAAATGAGTTTATATGTTCTTGTCACTCATATTTTCTTGCCTCCACCATAAATTGCTTAAATATATCATTAGTGTGTTAGTTAGCATACTTCACTGTATAGAGTTTGATACTTCACTTTAAAGAATTTGAAATTTCACTAGATTGTGCTTTGAGAAAAATGTTTACAATGTATATTGAATTGTTGTATATGAGCATGATAATGTATGTAGAAGGATTTTCACCTAAATGAAATAAAGGATGTGAGTCTTATTGCATGATCAGTTGTGAGGTAGTTTCTACTTTCTTGTTGTATTTCTAGTCTTTTGATTATGTGGAGTTAATGTTTCTCCTATCTATGTTTATTGTATATGGTATGTTATGGCTATGTACTCTAGTCGCGAGTTCTTGTCCCTTGATGATGCTAAAAGTGTTTTAGTGTCATTTCGAGGACGATTGTGTTCCATATGGGGGAGAATGTAACACCTTAAAAACAAACTAGGTTAATCTTGACCCTAACATGCGTGTAATGATGTGATAAAGTCATAAAAGTTTAAATAATATTGTTTTGAGGTAGTGTCTAATTGTTGGAAGAGTTTGGAGGTCAAACGTCCAAGAGGTTCCATGGTTTTTCCTTGGGACGCGCTTGTGTGTTTTATTATGCCTTTCCATGTTTTATATGTTCGTTTTTGTTCAAATTGATGTGAAAGGTTCCTAACATGTATACGGTTGTATTTTTGTTTAAACCATTTGGTCACAACTCCTCAAGGACCAACCTATGGGTCCCTGAGGAGGACAAAAACATGTTGCTAGAAATTGCGAAAACAGTCTCAGACAACGATGGGCACTCAACATCCCTTTGTCCAATTGACGCCCCGTCATTTTAGGTTCGTGTCTACGTGCATAGTGTGGGAGATAAGCGCCAATTTTTCAAGATCTCTGTCTCAAACGGGGCGGACCTTCAGAACTGAGTTGTAGTTCTATTTATGATCCGTCAAATTCAGGCGTGGATTACGATCCTGCATTTCAGCAGACTTTCGGCCAAGGTGAGGGGTTGTGTAGGAAATTCACCTATTGTTCTAAAAATTTTCTGGGTGGTTACTTAAGGGCTTTTTAGGTATTTTAAATAGTTTTATAAGTCTAGAACCCCTATTGAAGTTCATATTTTAAAATAAAAACCCAAACCCAGAAAAAGAAACTTTTAGAACTCCATTGAAGCTTGAAGCAAGGTGGGAGCTTGGAGCTTGATTTCTCCATCAATTCTTCACCATTTTCATGGATTTTCATTAATCAAGGTATATTGTTTCATCCTTGAAATCTATTTATTCAAGGATCCAAACATCGAAGTTTTTTCAAAGACTTCTAAAAACATGAATTCTTCTATTTTGATATCTAGCCATATGTTCTAGCATAAAATTATTTGAATAAATGATTTATGTTATAATTGATGTTAATTGAATTATTTTAAATAAAATTCCTTATAAAATAATACCATTCAATAAATCTTTATTTGAGTATAGTATTGGTGATGTGATCATAGATCTATTTTATAGATTAGTTTGGGCTATTAAATAATGTAAGAATCGTGTTAGAATTGTATATAGGCTGTCCTAGTTTGAGAAATTTCATATTGTATGATCTTGGATCATTGTATAAGAGGCTTTGTGGATTGAATTGGTTGAATTCTCTTTGGATTGGAGGTGTTGATGTGGGAATGGATGTATGTTGACCAAACCTCCTCTATATTGTGTAGTGTAAGTATTCAATTGTTATTATTGGTATGGTCCACATATGGGTGTTGTGCTTATGTGATTTAATTTTGAAGAATATAGCCTTGTCGGCATTATTTTATGAATTGTGAAGAATGTGGCCTTGTTAACATTACAATATGAATTATGATGTTATCATGTTATAACTTAAATATGTGATCATTGTGAAGGTCACTATGACTTATGTGTATATGTGAAGTCAAAACATGAGTTCTCATAGTTGGTGATATGTGTCTATATTAGGCAATGGTGATGTGTTCATATGTGTATACTTGATGTTGAAGTGTGATTCTTCCTAATTGACTATATAATTATTATGATGTATTATATTGATATTTTTATAGAAGTGAAATAGGGTTACTTGTAGTATACTTTGTTGTCCCTATGGGCTTCCTTAATGTGAGTGTACATGTGATAAGATGACGGTATGTGCATCTTGCTTTGGTAACCCTATATGTCTCTACTTGATACAAGAAGAGTATGAATATGAATCTTGACAAAGAAGGCTAAAGAACCTTTGTCATGTATGTGTATTAATGATTGAAATATGACCTTTAACATAGTTAAAAAGGTCATTAATGCGCACCTTCAACTAGATAGAAGGTTATAATATCCTCGAAGTTGAAAGTCGTAATGGTATCCATCCTGTGTGAATGATGGACTTAGGGGTAGGTTGGATGGAACTGCATGAAACCATCCTTAGAAAAGTCATGAAGCTATCCTAGTAACCATTCTGTGGCAGCCCTACTGGACCCATCTTTGGTAAGATGTATTATGATTTCATTATGACTTTTATATGGTACCTCCTAATATGCCATTGTGATTGAATTATTCTATATTATCAAAGGCTAGAACCATGTTAGTATGCTTGGGGAGTGATTCTACTTAAGATGAGACTGGAGTACAAAGAAACCCTTGATATTCCATAACCATATGCCTACATGGGTTGTGTCCTAGTTCTATCCTTTGCAAGTAGAACATTCTCCATCGGATTAGGGTAGACTCTTACATGCCGAGCTAGTATGTTCTACGTCGATTAATGACTAATCTCATCATGTGGGATACATTGTAGTGTTGGACAAGTTCTACAAAGTGTACGTAGTTGTATGTGACGCTATCTAGATATTGCACTAGTAGGATTTGAAGATGTTAATATGTTGGTTCCCTAGGTCTTCTCCAAGACCATTATGTCAAAGTCCTTAATGTTTGGATGTCTCATTAATTTATGAATGAACATAGTGACTTAAGTCAAATGCATGAAAATAAAAAGGTAGTTGTATACAGTAGCTTTAAGGAGTGCTTAAATAGGCTTCAAGAGGGTGTATAGGCGGTTTCTTCATGTTTTACTTAGGTGAATCTTATATTAACTTTAGGTAGGGATTTTAATTGATGAAATGGAAATAATCTTACCTTAGGTGGTATTAAGGATCACTTAGTTGTGTGCGAATGGGTTGTATGGGCGGCCACTTCATAACATGCTCAAGTGGGTCTTACGATAACCTTTGGTAGGAGAGTCTTATGGTTATATGTTTTGAAGTGAAGTTTATTATAAATTGTGGAATGTGACTTATATGTGTTTATGATGATGACTTAAAGTGGTTTCTTATACTTACGATATAAGGTTTTCTTCAAAAAGTGCATATTGTGTACAAATATACTTTTAGCATGATTTATTGCATGTCACCATACTTAGTGCATTCAAATGTACTATTTCCATATATCTTGTCTTATCTTAAAAAGTTGTATGTGGCAATATAGGGGAGTCATTGAAGTGAAGCTTGGATATTAGCATTTATTCAAGAAATTTTTAATTGATTTGATGATATAACTATGTTTAGATTTTCATGCTAAAGACTTGTATTAGACTTTGTTATTTATATTATGTTGATGTATGGGATGTGACCCAAGATATTCGTGTGTATAAGATGGCGAATATGAGACTTAGCCTTTTTCCTATGATTTTCTATAAAAGATATTTTGAAGTGTTATTCGATTGTGTAAAAAATTTTAATTTCGTACTACTTCTCATACATGTATCAAATGAATAATGTTAGACGGCTTGTACAAGATCTCCGAAAGGTAAAATACGTCATGCCATATTTGAGAATAGCGCTTCTTCAAGGGTATAATATTGGGTCATGACATGCTATGAACATGATTATACAAGGATTAGTCCTTACGCCTATATTGTAATGTACTGTTTAAGGATTACTTAATGGCATTTCAAAAAGGGACTTTAGCTTAGCACTGATCGAACTAGATATTAGTGGTGTCACTTCCCAAAGAAGAAAGGTTGGTTCACAATGTTTCGCATGAGATGGAGATTGTAATGCAAACTATGCATAAAGAGGGTTTCCAACACATATCTCCTAATTTCTTAACTATGAACCCCCACAGGAAAACTAGCTAGTGGATCAACCTAGAATGCTAGGTTCATGTTTTAGTTCTACCTTGGCAAGTACAACATCTTCTTTCAGTGTAGTGTTTCATGACAACGTATTCCATGTTTAGCTCGCATGGTCTATTTTAGGTTAAAGCGATTGTTCCCGAAAGTAAAATGAATGAATGAAAGTAATAAATATAACAATAACTAGGGTGACATAACGGCATCTACATAGTGTAGGTAAGGGTATGGGACTTTGCCTATGAATCGCACAAGTTGACCGTGTGGGGAGTCCTAGAAGGATGTTGTCATGTACTTATGTTATGAATGAAATGCATTTGTTGACTTTATATGATGTTGGCCTTATATGCTATTGGCTTTATGTGATTCATGATATTGTTCTATGTTGCTATACATTATGATAAAAAAATGCATGATATGACTTTATTTGAAGTATAGGCATTGCTTATAGTCTCTTTTCTAGTTTACTTGATTATGTGGGGTTATGGAGCTTCACATGAGCATTACAATTGTAGGCTTGGGAGGTGAATGTGAGTAAGGGTCTTATATGCTTTGATGACATAAAATCTAAGGTATAAAATGTTGATATGGCTTTATGATGATATTGGTCTTGTGTTGGATATGAACATGTCTTGATGTTATTATGATTATTGACTTGTATATGCTCTTGTATGTGCATAAAATTCTTTCAAGTGACTTAGCATGGTTTTGAACAAAATTTCTTCTTTAATCATGATTTGAATGGTTTTACTTGAATATGTTTCCTTACTTAGTATATGTGGTTTGAACTAACCCATATTCTTTCCCTTTTCCCCAGCTATATAGGTTTGGGCCATTGAGGAATCAAGGTAACTTCGAAGGAAGTATTGGACCTTTTTATCAAGTTAATCAAGGTCACTTTGAAGGAAATATTGGACCTTTTCCCGATTTATTGATGAGTACTCTCATCCGGGGACAAAGCCACTTTTGTAGCCTTATTAATACTGACTATGTGTAAGAGAATTGCTCATTCTTATTCTTTAGACTTTGTTGTAAGCCTATATGTGGCAAATTGTAATAATGTAAGGGTGACGCCCAATTCTTATACTTCTATGATAAATAGTTTGTATGCGAGACAAGTATTAGACTACTTCATATGTTTGGCTATATTTCTTAAATGAGAACTCTATGTACACTTAATAAACGAGAAGTGTATGTAAACTTCATATGTGATAAACGAAAAGTCTAAGCATTCATCACTATGTAAAAGCCTAACACATCGGTGACCCTCGAAATTTGACACTCATTTTTACTTAGACACTTCATCTAGACTTTGTTCATTTTAGACAGATGATGTCATATCTCATTGTTTCATGTTGACACTTTTTGCTCACATGAGATACACTCCTTACCTGCATTGGAGATCTTATATTCAATCTATTTTCATTTAATTTTTTCTTCCTCTTCCCCATTTTAGCCATAATTTTTCAAAACATAAGTTCCTTCCCTCGAGAAATAGATCTAATAGTGCTACAACACCAAGAAATTTAAAAAATAAACAAAGTTTCTTATTTTGTGTAATTCTTCCTCCTTGAAATGTTTTTAATAAAATTGAATTATATTTTCTTTAAAGAAATCGAGAAAATTGTTTTAGAGAACTCTTTGTTTAAATTTGAAGAATTTGATTTTATTTGAAGTTATAAGTAAGAGGAATCAGTTTTAATTTGCAAAGAAATTGTGCTTTTGTTAATAATTCCTTTCATATAGTTCAATTACTATAAAAAATATATCAATGAAAATTAAATTAATCTGGGGTATGGGGTTGTGGAATAGGGAGAAGACAACCTGGTTGGAGAGAGGTTGAGGATTAGGGGTGGGGGTGGTTGAGAAGACAGCATAGGGCTTGTATGTGGTTAATTCTTTTTAAAATTATTTGCATTTAAATTGACACATGTCATTAAGTCGTTGGCCTTTTTTTAAAAAAGAACTCATAATTGAATATTTATAGAATATTTTCAGTATATATTTCACCGTCATTGTTTAATTCGTCATTTTGACACATCATCAACGAGTGTGTTGCAAACACCTTACATATTTGTCTGATTAGAAAAACACACAAGAGCATGACATATAAACAAAACCTAGTTAAGGTATCTCAAAGTTAGTGCAAACTTTAGGGGGCCCGCGATATGTTTGCTCCTGGGTAAATATTTTTAATTTTACGCATTTTCTCTACCTATAATGTGCAGTGATGTATCCTAACCGCTAGTCTAAGGTCTCTTTGAGGGCGATTACTTCTAGGACTTACTCTCCGGTCGTGACAAAACCCCTTCAAAAGCTTACCTGTGGCATGTACACATGGAGTGCCATACCTCCACATATACTAAGCAAACTTTTTTAGAACCCGTAAGTTTAATTCACATGCATAATCGCAACTCATGTCTTGACATAAGTCGATCATAACAAACATTCATATCAACATACATGAATACTAATCCTTATTTAAGATAGGAACCTAATCATATCCTCCCTTAAAGTCCACTTGAGCAATGCATAAGTATAATCCATAGTCCTACCTACACTATCTAATTTTTTAAGGAATCATGACTAATGTTTATATTCTTTTCTTAGTTCATATCTTAACTTTAGGGAGACTTGGCCATAACCGATATAGCCACGTGAGCTGCATGAAATCCTATGTTATCACTACAAGAAATTTGAGATACACTGACATTTTCTAAATGTCGTATTATGATGTTTAGATGTCACAAATTTGTTTACCGGTAATTATTTTATATTTGGATCAAATGTCGTAAATATTAGTGTCTAGAATTTTTCCAACATTTAGATAATAGTGTAGAAGAATTTGTGACATTTATTTTGTGACATTTAGATTAATGTTTAAAAGAATGTGTGTCATTTACTTTGCAACATATATGTAAATGTTGATAAGGTTATTATATCATTTACTTTTCAACATTTATGTGAATGTCGATAAGAAATATATAACATAAATATAAACAAAGAATCCGTGCATTCAAAAATATATTTTGCTTGATAATAAAGAAATATTATAAAGAAAATATTTTCTAATATTATAATCAAATAAAAAAATAGCAATATAATAAGTTTTCTATAAATGTAAACAATGTCAAAACAAATTTTCTTTTCTACCTCAAGTAAAATTGAGATCTAATGTAATAATCTCAACATGAGACCAACTAACTAACTCCTAACTCAAATTGAATTATAATCTAAAATTTTTAAATAAATATTTACGAAATTATCAATCCAAAAGTCAAGCATGTTGAAGTCGATAATTGACCTCAATTTCCTTAGAAATTCTGCACAAGAAATGCACACAAGAAATTTATAAATACATCATAATAGAAATAAGATCTCCATTAACTAGAACAATTTGGAATATTAAAAATGACTAACTGATTTTTTCTTAAAATAAAAAAATTAAGAAATTGATGCAAAAGCAGTAATAATATACATGAAATTTTTCTCCTTTTGAAATAAAAGAAAGATCTTGTAGTTTATTTCAAACGTATCCACTTCTTTTTATTTGTGCCAACTGCGGTAGTTTCAGTCTTCTTGATCATGTGAGCCTGAGAAAAAACATTAAATTGATTATTTGGATGCTTTATTAAATATAAAACATCATATTTCATTGAATACATAAGTGTACCAATTTTTTCAAAAGGAAAATAAAAATAAGGAAGTTATATGATTTGCTTCATCAAAACTAACATATGGTGCAAGGACAAAGATATGAACATCATATGATGCAACTAACAGTGTGATAGCATTAATATGCATTTCACATTGTGCATGTTGTTTATTGTAAGAAGTCATCTTACAATAACCTAAAGACTTCAGCATATAAATTATATAGCACACAATAAACAATATAAGACCTTACCAGATTTACGTATATAGTTAAATTATTTTCTTTTCTATAAAGAAATGAGCCTGAAGACCAGCTCCCCAAACCAAGTGAATTAGTCATCATAAAAAAATATGTGTTCTTTTCTATAATATAAAGGAGTAATGGAGAAGGGACAATACAAATTAAGAGAAAATCACTTTATTTATACTGAAATATGAAAGAGTAGTTACAAGGTATAGCAACTACATGAATAACAATCCCTTACAATGAAACTTAACTCAATGGATCACTTTTAGAAAGAATAAATAGAGGAAGAGGAAAAGTTGGATCATAAAATCCACAAGCATGTGTAATCGCTAGAACTGACCACCATTTCAGTCGTATGCAACAAGTTCATAGAATTGGATACATATTCCAATATGTCATTATCGACATATGCATTGGTACTGCATGAGTTTCAAAAATATATGAACTAATCCTAAAAATATATTATCACACATCAAACAATATCAGAGCTCTAGTACAAGGTCTCAAATCTAATTTAAGAAGATCTAGATTGAACAAAAATATCTATAATTCATTCTAGTGAAAAGTTGACAAAGACAGTTTCAATAACAATATTAAGAGAGTTTAGTGTCACATTTTTGTTGTTGCGTATTATTAATAACTAAATGCTCAAACTAGCTCTGCATAGAAACCAAAAAACAAACGTGGAAACCTTAGAACAAAACAACATCTAATTTTTGTAATAAACAAATAAAGAGAATTAGTGCTATTTGCATTGACTAATTTCTTTGACAAGGCAACAAGAAAATTTACAAATTAATTGAAGCAAGGTCACTGTGTTAGAGAAACAGGACAGATGTGAAGCAGGATAGAAATGTTCAGGAGGTGCAGACCCATAGTCAACAAAATAATTCTTAAAATAAGGTAATGTCAAAAGCTTGCACCTTATACAGTGATACAATCTTTTGCGTATAAATTGAGGCATAATTAGAATTCTGGCATGGGCTCAAGGCAGAAAAAAGGAATAAAAATAAGGGTAAAAAAAAGAAGAACTAAACAACATGCAGTCAAGTGACAATTAAAATAGTACAATGTCACAAATAGACTCAAGGCAACATCATTACAAAAAATAAGTGTCAAATCAGCAGGAAGAACAATGTCAAACTAAAAAAGAGAATTAAAAAAACAATACAAACAATGAGAAGAAACCTTAGACACTTGAAGAACAAATGGATCAGGAAAATTCAAGAAAAGTCTGTCATACAGGAAAAAATATTATTACTCATAACTCTTATATTAATCTGTTTGAACAAAATCATCCAAACATTCCAGGTATACGTAAAAATCATTATGAAGACAAGCCAGCGGCTGGGACAACACAGGCAAACAAGTGAAATTCTTGAAAACGTCTACATCTTTATCTCGTAAACAGGAATAAAGTTAAATCTTCAATCTCGTATACTTCACTATGGTCCTATAAAAAGAAGGGAGTGGATTTCTCTACCTGTTTTAGACATTGTACTTTTTTTTATGTTCTTTTAGTATTTTATTACCTTAAACTATTTGAATCAGTTTTTCATCTATATTCATGTGGCGATCAGCTGATTCTGTCATTTTGATTTTTTGGTATTTATAAAAATTAAGGAAATGACATGTGTTCTAGAAGTGCTACCCTAATGATTTTTGATATGTCGAGGCTATATAATATCGAAGTTTCTTTTCCATTTTGTGTTGTTCCAACAATTTTTATATTGGATACATTTCTAGAGTCTTCTTGATAAATTAGCATCTCTTATATCTGTGCCTATGAATTCCAATGTCCTTATTTGTTTTTCACTCCTTTATCATTATGATATTGGAGTTGGCAGAGTCAAGAAAGAACTTCTTCACTATAATAATAAATTATTCGGATCTAGTGGTTAGATTTTCAACCGAATCTTTGTTACCAACCCCTAGATCCCAAAATCCTCCCTCTATGCCTAATGTACTTGCAGGTATGGACAATGAAGGAAGGAAAAACAAAATAGAACTTGCACATTCAACTCACCCATTAGGGAAAGGTTTCTGGTCAATCACATAGAAAACAAAATGATAAACACCGTAATGTTAATACTTCTCATAACACTCCGAATAAAGAATCAAAAAACGAATGTTCATTAGAGTGAAAGAGAACAAAACATACAAGACATTGGGGGCACAAACTAAGGGGAAACTATCAACAACAAAACTCAGGGTAAATTAAGCAAAAAGAAGAAAGATTCCAGCAAAAGAAGTCTCAAACTCGTGAATTTTGATTGTATTAGAAATGTGGAAGCTGCCAGCCCCTAATATAATATATATAAACATACACAACTTGCATCAATGGATGCTACATCAATCTTCTGACATGGTACACCATTTGAGCATACTTGGTCCTATCCTACATCACTTTTTTGACTTACGTTTCAAAAATAATGGAGATTTGATGCATCAAAAATTTTCCTTAAGGCCAGTTCTTGTAGCATCATCTGCTGAAATGACACAACAGTTTCTAAAATACATGATGCAAATTTTGCCTCCCATCCTCTGTTAGCAAGTGAAAAGCATACAAGCTATAACTATTGTTACATGACATGGGCACCGTATGGTCTCTATTGGCGCCAAGCACGACAAATTTATCTGTACGAGATATGTATGCCAGAATGGCGAGAATCGTTTGAGTACATTCTTGTTGAAGACCATTTTTTAAAATTTAGCCTCTGCAGTATGACATGGATTGTTTTGAGCAACATTTACTTCGGTGAATAAACAGTTAGGGTGGAGGACTAGCAGCACTGGGTTGTCCAAAAGAAGAGATGGGTAGAAGAGAGAGATTGTTCACAGTCATCATACATTGAAGCAATTCTCGAGGAAACACCAAGGTTACATCCTCTTGGAACTATGCTAGAGCATCATTGTGTTATTGAAGATTATACTTTGTCTTGTTATGACGTTGAGAAAGGAACGATCGTTCTCGTGAATATTTGGACCATTGGAAGGGACCCCAAGTACTGGGATATAGCAAAAGAGTTTCTCCCATAGAGGTTCCGATAAAAGTACATATACATGGATGGATATAACTTTTCCTTGTTGCCATTTTGCTCCGGGAGAAGGAGGTGTCGTAGCTATAGTTTGGGACTTAAGGTTAACCGAAAAGCATTATTCAACATGTTGAATGGATTCAACTGCATATTATCCCCAAGTATGATAACATAAATCATAAGAGTGTAAGAACATGATGGTCTCACAACATATCAAAAGTTTCCTATTCCTGTGATCATAGAGCCTAGACTCTATTCAGATCTCTATTTTCCTACTTGATTATGAGTGAAGGAACTTTTAGATTACTATGAAAATCTGAACAACTTTTAGGTTTTTGTCTATTTTGTATTTTAATAAGTTTATACCAGAACAAAGGAAGACATATATGTACTAATAAAAATAGTTGTTATATCGATTATGCTTTTATATTTGTACTCGACAAGAACTTTAAATAATCTAGAACCACCACTACACTTTTTCACTATAAGACAAACAAAAATAAACTTCTTTTCAACAAAGGTGGAATGTCAACTGTGCAAATACAACTGGAGGAGTACTGTTATATTACAGAAGTCATTTCAGTTTCAAATTGTTCACATTAACCTTCCAACTCCAAGCTGAGTTATCTACTATTTTACAAGCATACAACATACAATTTTAGACCAAGGCTATTCACTTGACTAAAAGGCTCTATGTCATATCATCATTCAATCAATAATTACATGGGAAACAAATGTCAATGTTAGCGTTTAAGCACTTATTTTCATAGTTAAATAAACAATCACTTTTGCACTTCTAAGATATAAAAATACACATTACTTTGTATTTTGAAACTCTGCAGCATTTCACCAATAATTAATATAATAGTCTACTCAAAAAGAGGAATAAATCAATATCATTAGCATATTGCTTTGATAGTGTTTTATAGTAAGGATAAATGAAAAACATTAATTTTTTGTTTTCCCCAAAATTCTTCAACTTCTCAAGTAGTTGAAAGTTAAATAGTTCGCTTTCCGACAATACCAAATGAAACAACACAATCATTTATATATTTCAAAAAAATTGAACTTTAGATCTCATCATATATCAGCCCTTTTCATAAACTATATAGTTTTAGGTGAAAAATGTATAATGGTACTATAGACTCTTGACTGTAAAATTGTAAACAGATGCCAAAATGACCCGTCACAACAGGTTTTAATATTTTCTTATTATAGATTCATACATTAGAATGTACTAAGTATGACATAATGTAATAAAATCATGCTAAAAGAACATTTGTATAAATCATGCTCTTTTTAAGTAAAACTTCATAAAACAAGTATAAGAGATCACATTAAGTGAACATAACAACATATAGTAACATTAAATATATAACATTTAGATCACCTAAATTGAAATAACCATGAGATCCTCCAACCAAAGATGATACTAAGGCTCAATTTGTGAGTTACGATGTTACTGCCCATACAATCCCTTCACACACAACAAAGTGATCCTATATTACCTAAGATATGATTATTTATATTTCGTAAATTCAACTCCCTACCTACTATTACTCTAAGACTCACCTGAGTAAGACATGAAGAGAATGCCCATACACCCTTTCCAAGCCTATCTATGCAATCCTTAAAGCTACTCTAGCTAAGTCGATCATTAACACGAGAAGGTACCATTACGACTTTCAACTTCAATGATATCATAACCTTCTTTCTAAAAGTTTTCAGATAAATGACCTTCTTTACTTTATTAAGGATCATATGTCATTCATACATATACATTAATGACAAAGGTGCTTTATCCTACTAAGTAAAGAATCCATATTCATATTCACATTCACATTCATTGATGTATTAAGTAAGGGACATAGGTTTACCTAAAAAGACAGACTTTATTATAATCTTATCACATGTACAATATCATTCAAGTAGCATATAGAGTCAACGTAAGCATACTTCAAGTCCCCCCATACACTTTTATAGAATCATCACCATAATTCATTATAATGTTCATATTGTCAACTAAGAAGATTCACACTTTAACATCAAGTTATCACATACAAGACATCACTATAGCCTATCTTGATCACATAAAGTCCCATAGAGGAACACATACTTTTAGTTTCACATATACACATAAGTCATCAAAACCTTCACAATACTCGCATATTATAGTTAAAACATATTAATAACATAATTCAAAAAGTAATGCCGACAAGGCCACATTTTCTACAAGTATAGCATATAAGCACCGCCACCATAAGTGGACTATACCAACCATCATCATAATTCGCTAACGATACTACATAATATAGAGAAGGTTAGATCAACTTACCACCAATCCAATCTCACAACTCCAATCCATAGACAAATCAACCCACTCAATACACCAAGGCTCTCACCAATAGCCAAAATAACCAATTCAATCCAATAATCACAATATACAATGAATCAAAGATAATACAATAAGAACTCATCAATTTAGGACAGCCTACATATAATTCTAACATGACTCTTTCATAATTCAATAGCCTAAAGTAAACGACACAAGAATTCAATAGTATAGAGTCATGGTCAAATCAACCATCAAGAAACTATTGGTGATATTCTTCTACCTTTAATCTAAGAAATATTAGAGTATTTATGCTCACAAATTCTCTCAACCAAGTGGTCATGGTACTCTCCAAAGCATTCGTTCTAGGTAAAATGTCTCTAGTCACATGAGTTGTCAAGGCTCATGCTCGAGTAAGTATAGCCGCTCAAAAATATCCCCACTAGACATGTTCGGGGAACCACTGGAACCTCATTATATTAACTTCCAATAGGGACTTGATCAGCTTGGGGAGAAACTTAACCATTCTGAGGAACTTGACCTCCTTGTGGATCCAATCCACATTTGGGAATTTCCTGATGCACCCCTTCCTCTTCCTACCTTCTTATGACCATTATTCTTGTAGTCATTTCCTAAAATCACAAAGCAGGAGATTAGGAATAGACACTTATACCCTCAACTTCATAGGAGTGTTACAAGATTGATTAAGAAAGTGAAACTCTATTGTCCTATAGCCTTTTGCTCATATATGTCTCGCGACTCACGCTGATGAACAAGACTCTACTAGACGTGGCTTTATTGAGACTTCGGATTCCTAAGAACTACTTCATAAACTATGCCAATATACCAACTTTGACACGACCCGAGTACAACCTAGAAGATATGATATTTTCGAATAGCAACATGATGTTCTTGAATCTCTTTGACAATATTTTTTGCATACATGTATGAAAAGTAGTGCAGAACTAATACTTTTCATACAAAATAGTAAAATTTCAAAATATCTCTTTTATAGAAAAACATAGTTAAAGGCTAAGTCTCAAAGTCTCCATCTTAGACATACGAATATCATGGAACACGACCTATACTTCAACGTATAAAAAATAGCTATGTCTATTTCAATACTTTCGATAAGAAAAACTAAACATTCATGTTGTCGTCTAATCTACTGAGGACATACCAACACTTTCTTCAATGGAATGATTATCCAAGCTTCAATTCGAGATTCCTCTTAATTTTCACCTACATCTTTAGATGTAGAAAAAATATATGGAATTAGAACATTAAAATGTAATAAGTATGGAATAATACAATAAAATCATGCTAAAAAGACATATTTATAAGACATGCTCTTTTTGAGTAAAACTTCATTAAACAAGTATAAGAGATCACATTAAGTCAACATAAGAACTTATAGTATCTTAAACAATATAACATAAAGATCACTTAAATTCACATAACCATGAGACCCTCCTACGAAAGGTAATCTAAGATTCTGTTGAGCTAGTTATGAAATGACCGCCCATACAATCCCTTCACACACCAGAGTGATCCTTCACATTGCCTTAGACAAGATTATTCCCTTTTCATACATTTAACTCCTTACCTAGAATTACTCTAAGACACACCTAAGTAAGACGTGAAGAGAACACTCATACACCCTCTCCAAGCCTACCTAAACAATCCTTGAAGAAACTCCAGATAAGTACCTTTTAATTAACATCCATTTGACTTAAGTCATTAGGTTCGTTAAAAAATTTAGGAGACATTCAACACGTAAGGACATTCACATAATGGTTTTAGAGAAGACCTAGGAAACCTACACACTAACATCTTCAAAGCCTACTAGTGCAATGTTTAGATAGTGTCCCATTCAACTACACAAACTTCATAGTACTTATCCAACACTAACATGTATCCCACATGTTGAGAATAGGAAATAACCGACATAGACCTTAGTATTAAGGCATGAAATCCGGAGTCAATCCTACTCCGATAAAGGGTGTTGTACTGGGCAATTGTAGAACTAGGACACAACTCAAGTAGGCACATGGTAAAGGCATATCAAGGGTTTGTTTGTACTCTAGTCACATCTTACAACTAAAGCCACTACCAAAGAAGACTCACTCGTTGCAAGCCTTTATTCTCATAGAGTAATTCATTAAAGGAGCTTATGAAGTGGTACCGTATCTCGTTCATAACCAAATCACAAGACACCTTAACAAAAAGGGTCCACTAGGTCTGCCTACAAAGGTTATTAACACAGCTCAATGACTTTCTTTAAGGATGATTTCATGTCGTTCCTGCCAACCAACCGTAAGTTTATTATATACATGAGAAGTATATCATTACGACTTTCAACTACAAGGATATCATAAACTTCTTTCTAAAAGTATCCTCATAAATGACCTTCTTTACTATATTAATCATCATATTTCATTCATACAAATACATTCATGAGAAAGGTGCTTTAGCTTACTAAGTAAATAATACATATTCATATCATTCTTTCATGTATCAAGTAAGGGACATAGGTCTACCTAAACAAGAAACGCTTCATTATAATCTTATCACATGTACAATATCATTTAGCATACTACAACTCACCCCTACAGACTTTTAAACAATCAACACAATAACTCATCATAATGTTCATATAGTAAACTGAGAAGATTCACACTTCAACATAAAGTATATAAAGACAAGGCATCACTATAGCTCATCTTGATCACTTGAACTCACATATATGAACACTTACTTTGATAACACATAAACACATAAGTCATCATGACCTTCACAATACTCACATATTCCTATTATAACATTATTATAGCATAATTCATGATGTAATGCTGACGAGGCCACATTGTTCATAAATATAACATATAAGCACCGCCACCATAAGTTGACCATACCAAACATAATTATAAATCAAAACCTATACTACTTAATATAGATAACGTTAGGTAAACTTTTCACCAATCTAATCTCACAACTCCAATCCATAGAAAAATAAACCTACTCAATACACAAAAGCCGTTACAAATAGACAAAAGCACCAACTCAATGCAATAATAACAATATACAATGTATCCAAGATAATCGAATATGAATTAATCAATTTAGGAAATCGTATGTATAATTCTAATATGATTCTTTTATAATTCAATAGGCCAAAGTAAACTACAAAAGAATTCAATAGTATAGAGACATGATCAAATCACCCATAGTATTGTTAAAACTATGATTGAATGATTTGCATGGGTTCGTAGAGTTTTTAGGTCTAAAATCATCAAATTAACCTCAATTCAATTGTAATACAATGATTCAAAACGTTTTATGCAACAACCTATGGCTAGATTTTAATTTTTAAATTCATACATTGAGATAGTCTTGGAAAACCACTTTGAAGATTATCTACTGGAAGAAAATATATTCAAGGATGAAAACCATACCTTAATTGATGCTAATCCACAAAATTGAATGCAAATTGATGGAGAAACCTAGATTTAAGATACAATCTCCATTCAATAATCAATGAATTTCTAGACAGTTCTTTATGGGTCTTGGGGTTTTGATTTTGACAAGTGAATTCATATTAGCGTTAAATACTTATATAACCCCTTAGAATACCCAAATAACCATATGAAACGTCCCAAATAATTTTAAGAAAGATCGATGAATTACCTAAATTGCCGTGAGCTTGTCCATACTCTGTAGGATATTGCAGGTCTCATTGACGATTCCACATTGACGGAGTGTTGAACCATCGATGGGCCGTTTGGGCCACCCTCGATGTGATCAGAGACAATTTTTTGGGATCTTAAGCTCCTGCCACTAAGTGTCAACCTATACCCCAAACGACGGGGCTTCGAGGTACCTACGGTCCTTTAATGACCTTTGTTGGTTCGCCTGGTTTTGACAACTTTTTTGCTACAAGTTAGGTCCTCCTCAAAGACCATTTATTTTGTCCTTGGGGAGTTTATACGATACGTTTCAATCTTAAATACACTCATATACATGTTAGGAACCTCTCACGTCAATTTCAACAAATACAATCATGTAAAAGATGCAAAGGCACACCTAAACGTACAAGCACGTCTGAGGGCATAACTTTTGAACGTCATGGACGTTCTTTGACGTTTCACCTCCAAATATCACCAAAATGTAGACATTGCCTATAGAAACTATTATAATTTTTTTAGAACTTTAGAATATAATGACACATGTTTTAGGTTGTAGCTTCATCTTAGTCGTTTTAGAGGTGTTACATTTTCCCCCAGTTGGACAACATTCGTCGTCGAGTAACACTTTCTTATTTTTAGAAACTATGAAGAGATATGAATATCAAGACAATAAGCACATAAAAATACCACACAATACACAATTACACATAATCCAAAGACTCAAAACACAATGAGAAGATAGGAACTACTTCTACAACTCATCATGCTATAGGACTCAAATTCTTCCATTCGTATAGGAGGAACACCTTCTCCACACATTATCATGATCATATATATAATTTCTATACACATTATAAAAATTTTTAACAAAAATATTAATTTAATTATTTTTGCAAAAGAGGAACTGCCAAACCTTTTAGTGAAACATTCCCAAATTTTTAAAAATGCAACTCTTTAGAAATTTATGATGGAAGCATGACAATATGAAATACAAACCATATAAACTCCTTTCATAATATAAATATAACTTCATGAATTTATAATGCCAAGAATAAATGAAATTCAATTTAAATAAGACTCCTAAATACAATGCAACATGCAACATGATTCTATGATTTCTACCTCTCAAGTTGGAATTTAATAGAAGAGAAGAGACAACACACCAAAAGTACACTACTCACCATACTCCCCCTATTAGAACGAACCCATCACTAAACTAGAGAAAAACTACAAATTACCGGCGTCGTCATCATCCTTTTTTGTCCCCTTAGCTCAAAGGGTATAGAAGTAATCCCTCTTTGTAGAAAAACCTTCTAGAGCACTAGGAGTAGATTTCTTTGTCTATATTACTCTAGATTCAATATTAGGACAAAACATCACCTTGTGACCATCCTTACCACAACCAAAGAAATTTCCTGTACAAACTAGACACTTCCCAAAGTGCTTCTTCCCACAAGTAGAGCAAGTAGGCTTAACACCTTGAGAACTACTACCACCTTCACCCTTGACCATAGGAGCACTAGTTCCATCATGGTTTGGATCCGTCTTCTTAAACATAGGTTGATTTTGCTCTTTGGATCCACTCCTCTTCAAATTTTTTGAAATTCTACTAGGCTTGGACTCCTCAATGGATTGAGTATACACCATAAGCCTTGACAAGTTCATATCATGGTGGAGTATGGCATACGACACCGTTCTTTCACAAGGTCGGCAACACCAGTGAAAAATATACTCATATGATCTCAAGGGTTAGACACCAAGGATGGAGCATACCAAGACAACATGGTCAACTTCAAAGAATACTCTTCCACACTCATGTTCCCTTGTCTATGGTTAATGAACTCCTCAAACTTCACCTCCCTCTTCTCACGGGGAAAGTACTTTCTTAAGAATTCCTCCATATACTCCTCCAACTCTATAAGACCCAACTCAACCGGACTATTATCTTTCCATTGAATGTACCACACTTGAGAAACATCCCTCAATTGGTATGAGGACAACTTCGCCTTGTCGATAGAAGTAACCCCCATAGTAATAAACACCTTGTACACACATTTAAGAAACTCATGGGGACCTTCTACCAGCTTAGAGCCATGAAATATAGGAGGATTCATGATCACAAAGCCTCTTAATCTAGAGGTCATGGTACTCTTCAAAGCATTCATTCTAGGTCTAATGTCTCTAGTCACATAAGTTGTCAAGGCTCGTGCTAATGTAAGGAGAGCCTCTCTAAACTCCTAGTAATTGTGTCTGGGGAACCACTTGAACCTCCACGGAACCACTTAAACCTCATTACGTTCACCTCCAATAGGGTCTTGATCACCTTGGCGAGGAACTTGAACTCCTTGTGGATCCAATCTATCTTGGGAAATTTCCTAATGCATCCCTTCCTTTTCAAGCTTTTTTGCGGCCATTCTTCGTGTAGTCATCTCCTAAAATAACAAATGAAGAGATTATGAATAGACAATTATAACCTAAACTCTATAGGCACGACACAAAATTGATGAAGAAAATGAAACTCTGTCTTACTATAGCCTCTCACTCATATGTCGGTCGCTACTCAGATAGATGAACAAGACTCTACTAGATGTGGCTTTAATGAGACTACGGATTCTTAAGAACTACTTAATAACATATGCTCTAATACCAACTTTTTCGCTTCTTGAAAGTACACCTTAGAAGATATAGTTTTCTTGAATTGCAACATGTTATAGTTGAAGTCCTTTGACATCATTAATTGCATACATGCATGAAAAGTAGCGTAGAATTAAAAATTTCACAAGATTTAGTATTACTTCAAAATATCTATTTTATAGAAAAACATAATGAAAGTGAAAGTCTCAGAGTCTCCATCTTAGACATACGAATATCTTAGAACACGACCCATACTTCAAGATATAGAAAATAGTTAAGCCTATTACAATACTTTCAATATGAAAAACTAAACATTCATGATGTCCTCGAATCTAGTGAGGACATACCAACCCTTGCTTGAATGAAATGCTTTTCCAAGGATCACTTCGAGCCTCCTCTTAAATGCAACCTACTCCTTTATAGATACACAAATTATATGGAATTAGAACATTATAATGTATTAAGTATGGCATAATGCACTAACATCATAATAAAAGGACATTTGTAAAAAAACATTGTCTTTTTGAGTACAACTTTATTAGGCAAGTATAACAGACCACATTAAGTCAACGTAAGCACATATAGTCACATGCAACAATATAACATTAAGATCACTTCTATTCACATAACCATGATACCCTACTAAAAACGGTGATTCTAAGGCTCACTTGAGTTAGTTATGTAGGGACCGCCCGTACAATCCCTTAACACACACCAATGTGATCCTGAGATTGCCTAAGATAAGATTTTTCCCATTATATACATTCAACTCCCTACCTAGAATAACTCTCAGACTCACCTAAGTAGGACATGAAGAGAACACCCATACACTCTCACAAAGCCTATCTAAGGAATCCTTAATGCTAGTCAAGATAAGTACCTTTTCATTAACATACATTTAGCTTATGTCATAAGGTTTGTAAACCATTTATGAGTCAATGTGTAGATAGTGTCCCATTCCACTACCTAAACATCATAGTACTTATTCAACACTATCATATATCCCACATTATGAGAATAGATAATAAACGATTTAGGCCATACTAGCTAGGCATGAAATCCGGAGTCAACCCTTCTTAGATAAAGGGTGTTCTACTTGCCAATGGTACAACTAGGACACAACCCAGGTAAGCACATGGTTAAGGTGTCACGACCCGAAAGAACCCCCTAGAAGTTAGGTGGAACCCTCATTTCGTGACCGAGTGTACTTAATATTTTGGGGTCTTGTCCAATCCCTTCAACTAACATTCATTAAATAAGACATGAAAAGTAGTGCGGAATTAAAATTTCAAGAACAATTTAATAAAAAGGAAATATTTTAAAAATACTTAAGAAACTCATCATCACAAGACAAACCTAAGACACAACATATAATATCATAGGGACACGACCCTTTACATAAAAAGAGATACATAATAATTATTTAAATATGAAATTAAGAAACGGACTATGCCCGCGAATATGTGAGGACATACTTTGTCTTGAGAGGAACTTTTCCCAAGCTTCACCTTCTAGACTTAAACCTTCAAAATGCTTCCAAACTATACTTATAGTATAGAAAAGTATGGCTTAGTAAAAATAATGTACTAAGTATGGCATATGCAAAAACATGCGAAAAGGGACATTTTAGTAAAGTACCATTTCATGCGAATTTAGCAAAACATTCAACAACATAAAATCAAAACATCATAAGAATGATCATTTAACAATTACAGAAGAATATCCATAAATTTAAACCAAAAGGGCACTTTACAGTAATTTCTCAAACATATAGTAAGCTCATCTTAACAATTACAGTGAACTATTAAGACTCAAAAATGGTGAAACTTCCAATGCATTGCCAATGAGGAATAAGCATCATTTATATAGGAGTTTCTCTTCAAAGGTCATCCTAAGACTCACTAAGGTAATATATAAAGGAAGTACACATATACCTTATTCAATACACACCAAAGCGACCCTCAAGACTTCTTTCCTTTCGGCATACTCACCCCAGGATAATAAGCACCCACTCAATGGCAATACAATAGAAGAACACCCAACAAACCACCAAAGTCTTCCATTTTTGAATGCCTACTTAGTGCAATAACAAGATAGCGTCCCATACCACTACCTAACCTAAGTAGCACATTCTTTTACAAAGTTTTGCACCAATTCTTCCCTTTTTGAAGGTCCTACCTAGTGCAATAAGTAGATAGCATCCAATACCACCGCCTACCCTAAGTAGAACATTATTTTAGAAGACTTAGTTCAATCAATTCACATATGAGTCACCAAGAATCCCCTTCCGGAAAGTCCTACTTAGTGCAATAGATAAGTAGAATCCCATACCAGAACCTACCTTAAGTAGCACATTCTTTTAGGAGACTTAGTACTTTCATTACTTTTGTGGAAGTTATCTTAACCGACATAGACTATGAGATCTAGACATGAAATCCCGATATTAACCCCTATAAGACGAGGGATCCTTACATGCCTAAAATAAGGTCATTCTCTTAGCTTTTACATGGCTTGTCCAATAGCTACACAATGCGGGTGCATTGTTAAGGGATATGGATATTTCTACTTAGTAACTCATTCTCTAATAACGAGGACTACTCATCTCAAGAGGTACATTGGAATACAACATCTCAACTCACGAAGTGTAATCTACCTCTCCTTGATATCCTCTTGGTGCTAGGAATAACTTCCAACAGAGTCTCAAAATAATAAACTATTGGTTAAGGATAACTAGTGATCACCACATCTTAACTCTCGAAGGGCATTCATCCTCCAACCTATCTTATAAAGCTTATGGGATGTAGTAGGGTCGCTACTTACTAAACACTTCATCTCAACTCACGAAGAGTGTCCACCTCAAAACTCCTCTAATTACTCAATTTAACTCCATACATTCATTTAAGTGTGTGTGAGTACTTGTGAGCACATCTTGCATATAAACATCATTTCATTAACATTAGCTTCTATGCATGCTTTTTTAGTTTCACATTCATCAATTTACACACTTTACATGCTTCACAAGTCATATACTTCACCTAGGCATAATCTAAGCAAACCATGATGTTCAACATCACAAAACACAAGACAAGACTTATCTTCAATATCGTTTCATTTCATATACTACGCCTTCAAAGATACACTCACAAAGCATACTAAGTCTATCAAGTTCATCAAAAAAACACCGCCACCGAGAAGGTGGATCATACAACTCAAGAGTAATTTACAATGAGAACTATGCAATATAAGAAATTCACCATTTAACCAAGCCATTATCAACTATAATAAATTTCTCAATATTTCATCATAATAAGGCCCATAGGGCGGTAGCTAAACCAAAGTTCATACCTTACACAAACATGCTCATTTAATCCATTTCTTAAGCAAAAAGTTTAAAATATGCATATACATGAGGTTTTGGGGTTTTTAACATGAAAATAATTTATTCATACAAGTGTAAACACATTTAAACTATTAAAACACTTTTTCAAGAATACCCATACTTAAAATCAATGATATAAGGAATTTGACTTTGAAAAGCCTTTTTGAAATCTTTTTGAAATGACTCCTTGAATTTAAGAGGGTGTAAGGATGGATATCATACCTCACATTGAAGAAATACCAATGATTTTTTATAAAGTCACACGTCCAAACCAGCCTTTCTTTCCCTCCTTGATTCTTAGCTTCAACGGTGACTTTAAGAGAGTTTTCTTTTGAGAGGGAGTTTGAATATTTGAAGTGAGGGGTCCTGACTAGGTATAGGGCTTAAAAATAACTTAAAACCCCTAAAAATATCAGCCTAGGGTCCTAAAAGAATTGAAGTGAATTTACACAAAAAACCCCAAGTAGGCAGCAACATGCACTAGCTTTTAGCAGGTGCCAATCGACGACCTAAGCTATAGGGCATCGATTGATCGACGACCCGTGCTGCTGGGCGTCGATGGCATCAGAGAATTGTTCAAGGGAGTTCTTAGTTTCCAACAATGTATGGGACAATGGACCTCAGTCGACGGGGTGTCGATGGCCCTACACCCAATAGACTGCTCCGTCGTTTGGGAAGTGTTCTTGGCAGTTTTGTCAAAGTCTTGGGCCCTTCATCTAGGGCCCCTTGTGGGTACTAGCTGGGGTCGTTCCCGAACGGTATACCTCTAAACTAAGTCATCTGGGTCTTAGGAACATACCCCCTCAGAATCAAGGAAAACGAACACGTAAAACTCAAACAAACACGTCAACACACACAAGTATAATCTAAGGCACACCTTCCGAACGTCATGGACGTACTTTGGCGTTTGACCTCCAAACATAAAAAAACTTCATACATTTTCTAAGAACACTAAAGTAACTTATTTTAACTTCAAATTTTATTAAGATAAATTCATGAGGATCTACTTCACCTTAGTTCGCTTTGGGGCGTTACATTCTCCCCAACTTAGATTAATATTTGTCCTCAAATGACACTAAAACTTCAAGAACAACAACAAGTCCCTTAGCATCACATAAAACAATACAATCAAGGATCAAACACTCACAATCAAAGCATCAACGAGCAAGGAGAATCATTAAGAACTTTCAAACACTTAGAAACATAGGCAACTCTTACAAACTTCAAAATTTTCAAAAATCACACTTAACCTTCTCCTATGGAGGAACTACCTTCTCTAACATTAAAAATGCTCATATAAAATACCTTTGCACGTTTTGAAACTTCAATTAAAGACAAACAAATTTTTCTCAAAATGCAAAATCATTACAGTGAACATTCACTTTATCACTGCCAAACGTGGTCAAAATTTCAAATTTAAATATTTGAGAAATTCATCAAGATGAAATGATAATAAGAACTATAAAGTCAGCTAAACTTATCTTATAACACATTCAAAAAATAATTCATGAAAAAAATGCAATTTTCACTATATTTCAACTTCATTATTGTGAATTCAAAACATCACTATGTCTAATGCTTAAAAATTCCATATTGCACCTTCTAAGCAACATTATCAAGATGACATGACACTATGTGGGACAAGAACACAATAAATTACTCCAAAGAAACTTGGTAAATTTCATTAAGTGCAATGTGAGAGTAGCATCCTATACTACCACTCCAACTTACTGACCCTTGAGGATACTCTTGGATTAAGTACTTTACATGCAATTTTACTCAACATTCAATCTCCCCCACTTAGGGTAAATCCATCTTCAAGGCCTCATACTTCAAAGAAATATTATGCCTCTTACAAAGGTAAGAAGTCACACCACCCTCCACTCATGGACATCATGATTAAACATCAACTTTACAAGTTAAGCATAACACTTCCTTTTTTGATTCAAACCTAAACAAGTTCTCATTAACATCACTTCATTAAACTCTTAGGCACCACTTAACTCAATTTCATGGAAAAAAACCTACTCACTAGATATTCACACCACATTTCAATCTTAGTGTAAACCTATACAACAACATCCACCAATCACAAGAACAACTATGAAACATTAGTCACACAAGATAGTTTACTTCAACTTCTATTAAATCTCCATAATCTCTCAACATTCCACAAATTTACACCTTAAAGCATATCTACCATCATTGAACATAATCACAAGATAAATCATTTGTTCTCAAAGGAACACTATTCAAATCTTATAACTCTTACCATTCTTATAACAAAATCACCATAAAGTTTCTCATCACAGCACTCCCATCCTCATAATTCACACATTAGCCATAAATGTCATCACATACCAAATTTCAAAACATACCTTCACATCTGCTCTTTTAGCCACAAAACCATCATAACATCAAAAATCATCTTTTCTCTCCCTCAAACATAGAAACATCTCCTTTTCCAAGTAATCAAACCTAGAAGACCAGCGGGCAAGGGAACATAACAGAGAGGCCTTATGCAGTTAAGTTCTATGGCACGATTTAAGAGTAATGAAGAAGGTGAAACTCCATCATCCTATAGACTCTTGTCCATGGATGTGTTGCGACTCACAGCAATGACAACGACACTACTAGACGTGGCTTGTGAGACTTATAGACCTTAATTATTTCCCAAAATATTATGCTCTGATACAAAGTATGTTACGACCTAAAAGTACCTCCTAGAAGTTAGGAGGAACCCTCGTTTCGTGACGTGGCGTACTTGACCCTTTGGGGTCTTGTCCAAGCCCTTCAACTAATATTCATTACATAAGACATCAAAAGTAGTGCGGAATTCAAGAAAAATTTAATAAAAAGGGAATCTTTCATAAATACTTAAGAAATTTCGTCGTCACAAGCCAAAATTAAGACACGAAATATAATATCATAGGGACACGACCCTTTACATAAAAAGAGATACATAATAATTCTTTAACAAAGAGTTAAGAAACGGACTATGCCCTCGAATATGTGAGGACATACTTTGTCTTGAGAGGAACTTTCCCAAGATTCACCTTCTACACTTCAATCTTCAAAATGGTTTAAACCTATACTTCTAGTATAGAAAAGTACGGGGTTAGTACAAGTAATGTACTAAGTATGGCATATGCAAAAACATGAGAAAAGAGATATTTTAGTAAAATACCATTTCATGAAAATGTATCAAAACATTCAAGAACATAAAAGCAAAACATCATAAGAATCATCATTTAACACTTAGAGAAGAATTTCAATAAATTATATACTAAAGGCCACTTTACTGTAACTTGTCAAAACTTATAGTAAGCTCATCTTGACAATTACAGAGAACTATTAAGACTCCAAAATGGTAAAACTTCCAAAGCATTGTCAATGAGGAATAAGCATCATTTCCGTAGGACTTTTTGTTCAAAAGTCATCCTAAGACTCACTAAGGTAAGGCATAAAGCAAGTACACATATGCCTCCTTCAATACACACCAAAGCGGCCCTCAAGACATCCGTCCTTATGGCATACTCACTTCTAGATAATAAGCACCCACTCAATGACAGTATAATAGAAGAACAACCAACAAACCACAAAAGTGTTCCCTTTTGGAATGCCTACTTCGTGCAATCAGTAGATAGCGTCTCATACCACTACCTACCCTAAGTAGCATATTCTTTTAGAAGGTTTGGAACCAAGTCTCCTTCATATCCTCTCTGTGCTAGGAATAGCTTCCCAAGAATTCTCAACATAATAAACTATAGGTTACAGATAACTAGTGAACACCACATCTAAACTCACTAAGGGCATTTATCCTGCAACCTATCTTAGAAAGCTCATGGGATGTTATGGGGTTTCCACTAAACACTTCATCTCAACTCACAAAGAATGTCAATCTCAAAACTCCTCTATTTACTCAATTTAACTTCATAAGTTCATTTATGTGTGTGTGAGTACTAATGAGCACATCTTGCATATAAACATCATTTCATTAACATTAGCTTCTATACATATTTTAGTCCTACATTCATCAATTTACACACTTTACATGCTTCAGCAGTCATATACTTTACTTAGGCATAATCTAAGCCAACCATGGTATTAAACATCACAAAGCACAAGAAAAGACTTATCTTCAATATCACTTAATTTCATATACAAGGCCTTTAAATCTACACTCACAAAACATACAAAGTAATATCAAGTTCATCAAATAAACATTGCCACCAAGAAGGTGGACCATACAACTGAAGAGCAATTTACAATAAGAACTGTGCATCATAAGAAATTCACCAATTAACCAAGACATTATAAACTATAATAAATTTCTCAACATTTCATTATAATATTGCCCTTAGTGCAGTAGCTAAACCAACATGGCAACATAAGAAAACCAACGTTCATACCTTATCCAAACATTCTTATTTAACCCATTTCTTAAGCTAAAAGTTTAAATATGCATATACATGATTTCATTATGTTTTTAACATTAAAATCATCAATTCATACAAGAATAAACACATTTAAACTATTAAAATACTTTTAAAAGAAAACCCATACTTTAAATAAAACATATAAGGAATTTGAGTTTGAAAACCCTTTTTGAATTCATTTGGAAATAACTCCTTAAATGGAAGAGGGTTCAAAGATGGATACCATACCTCACATTTAAGAAATACCAATGATTTTTTACGAAGAAACACGTCATCAACAACCCTTCTTGCCCTCCTTCACTCTTAGCTCCAATGGTGACGTTGAGAGAGTTTTCTTTAGAGAGGGAGTTTAAATATTTGAAGTGAGGGTTCTTGTCTAGGTATAGGGAATAAGAGTAACTTTATATAACATAAAAACCATAAAATATCAGCCTAGGGTCATAAAATACATGGGGTGAATTCACACAAAACACCCCAAGAAGGAAGCAACGTGCAACAACTTTTAGCAGGTGCCAATCGACGACCTAAGCTACAGCGTGTCTATTGATCGAAGGCCCGTGCTGCTGGGCGTCCATGGCACCAGATACTGGTTCAAGGTAGTTCTAAGTTTTCCACAAAATTTGGGATGACGCCCCTCAGTCGACAGGATGTTGATGGGCCTACCCCAGTATACTGCTCCGTCGTTTGGTCAATGTTCTTGGATGTTTTCTCCAAGTCTTAGGCCCTTCATCAGGGACCCTTGTGGGTCCTAGGTGGGGTCGTGCCAAGATGTTAAACCTCTAAACTAATTCATCTAGATATTAGGAACATCCCAAATAAGTTCAAGGAAAGCGAACACGTAAAACTCACACAAATATGCCAAGACACACAAGTGCAATCTAAGGCACACCTTCCGAACGTCATGGACGTTCTGGAGCGTTTGACCTCCAAACTTAACCAAACATCATACACTGCCTAACAACACTAAATTAACTCACTTTAAATTAAAATAAATTTAATAAATATTCATAAGGATCTATTTAAACTTAGTTCATTTTGGGGCATTACATAAGGCATATAAACGGTATGTTTATACTCTTGTATCATCATACAACTATAGCCACTCCCGAGGAGTACTCAGTTGGTGATAGCCTTTGTTCCCATACAATAATTCAATAAAGGATCATATGGAGTGGTACAATATCTTGTTCATGAAAAAATCACAAGGCACCTTACCAAAGAGGGTCCAGTAGGGCTATCTACAATTGTTAATAACATAGCTCAATAACTGTCATAAGGAATAATTCATGTCGTTCTAGCCAACGAACCCTAAGACCATCAAACAAACGAAAAGGATACCATTATTGCTTTAAACTTCAAAGATATCATAACCTTCTTTCTAAAAGGTTCCACCTAAATGACCTTTACTATATTAAAGATCATATTTATTCATACATATACATTCATCACAAAGGTGTTTTGTCTTACTAAGTCAAGGATGCATATTCATATTCACATTCTTTCATGTATAAAGTAAGGGACATCGGTGTACCTAAACAAGACACAGTTAATTATCATCTTCTCTCATGTACAATATCATTCAAGTAGCACATAGGTAAAACATTAGAATACTCCAAGTAACACACTTCTACAGAATCAACACAATAACTCATCATAGTGTTCAATAGTCAATTAAGAAGAATCACAATTCAACATCGTGTATACACATACAAGGCATCACTATAGCCTATACTGATCACATAAACTCACTTAGATGAACACAAACTTTGATTTCACGTATAAACATAAGTTATCAATACCTTCACAATACTCATATATTCATGATATAACATAATTATAACTTTGTCGCATCTGGTGAGCACCACCTTAACGTAACCGGCGTCGTTGTCTTCATCGAGGACTAAGAATATCCTCTGAGCTTACATCATTACGTCATTGGTTAAGTTTTGTGGAAAAATTTAAAACTTTTCTTTATCAATCTTGAGGTTTACATGAATCTTTACCATACACGGAATATATATTCATATCGAGTATACATTGACCCTTCGTATATAAAGATTACTTAGTCTTCTAATTTTATTGCATATATATATATGTATATATATATATATAAATATATATATATGTATGTTTGTGTGTATATATATTTATATATCAGATTTAACATAGTCTTAAAAATGGATGTCTCTTCTCATAACTTTCTAAACACGAGTATAATACTTTAGCCTAGCCCATACGTCAATACAATTGACGCCACATATAGGCTATGCAATCTTCAATACTCAAATGAAAGAAATGAACATATTTTCTTTAAGCGTTATAAATATCTGAAGCTAGACAATGGCATTGTGCTTGAAGTAGTGAGGACCTACCCAACTTGGAGAGTGTGAATCCAAGTCTTCCTCCAATAGCGTCACAAGCCTTCAACGACCGGAACCTAAATTATTAGGGAAAAAGGAGAAAATAAGGTTAGTACACCACCTGTACTCAGTATGAGACCATATGTACACAAGTAACAAAATCATGCTAGACAGGGACATTTCGTAAAGTAGGCTATTTTATATTTGGAAAATTGTATTCTCATTCAAGAACAAATACAAGTCATTAATGCATACTTATTACGTCAAAACCATATTCATCACAAGACCAACCATGATAAACCTAGCCAACTAAATCATACATACGAACACACTAGAAACTATAATAAAGACAACTCTATCATCATCTTATAACATCAACAAGCATGAATAAGAGTTCATTACAACATAAACAAAGAAAAACCATTACTCCTCACTCTATTAATTCCATATGTGCAAGGACTATGGAAATCTACGTAACCTTACTTAATCAAGTAAACCTAACAAGAACCATAACCTATGTCAAACTTCACATGACATATTATTAAGAGTACAAAATATCATACTTTACCAATAGCGAGAAATATATGTTTATAAGAGTAACCAATATCACATAGTGACATTAACATGTATGATCATCATATACATATCATTTACATTTTATAAGCCTAAACCTACATAAGATAAACCTCCTAAGTCTTTCCTCAAGGAAACTAGTGCAAGGTAAAGGTAGAGTCCCATACCTCTACCTAATCTAAATCAAATCTCTTCAGTCACCCAAGTTCGTTTGTAATACATTACATCATTATAGTTTAGGTAACACTTTCCTTAACTGATATAGACCAAAAAATCTAAATGTGGAATCTGCTGTTGTAAAACCTTCTACCGATGGAAGGCGGTCTACCAGCCAAAGTAGAACCAAACATAAACGTAGCTTTCTAGGTGGATCCACTAGCTAGTCTTCCTATGTGGGAAACATAGTTAAAGAACTAAGAGATAGGTATGAAACCTATACATTCCATTGGGCAATTCGAGCCTCATCTCATGAGAATCCATAAGGTGAGTATCCCTCATAGGGGAGTCAACATCTAATGTGGAACTATAGGGTGAATCTTAATCTATGGAGAGTCAGCACCTCCCATTGTCAAGTTCTCTCTTTGCTAAGCTAACGTCCCTTTTGAAATATCTTTAACTCACCCATTATTATTAAAACATAATTTAGGACATAGGGTCTATACATTATATAATCATCATAATCATAGCTCATAAGAATTGTTTATATTTTCATTTCATTACAATTCCCATAAGTGATGTTAGCACATTTACATATCACTTCATAATAAGACACCTTGGTAAGTTATCACTATCCTTATAATATTTACATCTTAGCCAACACCTCACAAACCGTAGTCAAGACATTTCAATTCAACATCATACAAAACCTATTAATATTAATATAAGGTATACTTAAAAACAACATCATCACTTAATCACAAGTAACCACAATTAAAGTATGAAATAGAGATCACAAGGTTTGCTCAATCTCCTTCACAATGCCTTCATGAAGGTCTTACCATAAAACTCAAACTTAACCCAACAATGGTACAATATCATCACATATTATACCCAACATAATAACAAAGCCAATTGAACCATTATAGAACAATCCCTTACTAGGTTATAGCGTAGAATTAGAGACTTAGATCAAGTTCATAGTCTACTCACCATTTAGGTCAATTAATCAAGAACTAGCATAATAGGATTACAATGTATCAAAATCTAGTCATAATTATCATAATAACAACATATCATAATAATTCACACACTAACCAAGCCAATTGAATCAATACTACACAATTCAATTCAAGATCACAACATAGGGTTAAAGGGAATATGTCATTTTCTACAATTGAGACCAATATATCAAGAAGTAACATAATTGAGTTTTAATAAATGTTATTGTACTCATAATATCAAAAAGGAATCATAAACAAAGCAATTCACAAGATCAATTTCGCATTGGAATGAAACCCATCGAAATTTCTACTTTTTGAAATCAATTAGTAGGAACCCTTTGGGGAAAGGGATCCCAAAGGTGAAAGAAATCACATACATTATTTATTAATGAAGATTGATGGAGAAACATTGAGCTTTGCATCCCTAAAACCTCCTTGAATTTGACCTTCTATGGTGTTTTTCTTCTTGGGAGAGAGAAAGAAGAGAGAAGGAGGAGCTATTTTGGTTTGGGAAATTATGAGGGTTAGGTTATCTTAATTAGGTTAGGGTTATTATGTCACGGACGCGGGAACCCCCTAGACGTAACACGGCGTACTTGACCTCTGGGAGGTCTTATACGAACACATAATTATCATGCATCGCATCGACATAGTAAATTTAGCAAGAAATTTAAAACTTTTCATTACACCTCATATGCTAGGAACTTTACTTTATATACATATAAAACATAAGTCATATTACATACATACACTCTAAGTTATTTTGTCATCTTAGTCTCAACAAGATTAGAATACATGAGGGACACAACCCTTAAGACATATAACCAAACAATAGAATATTTAATAGACTTTACAATAAGTACATATTAGGACATCCTCGGACTTAAGGATTCCTTTCCTTGAGCTTGGGAAATCACCTATCAAGCTCCTCACTCATAGACCTCTTTTAAGTATTCCAATACCTACACTCTTGACATGAAGGTCCTTGAATCATAAGGACACTTGCACTTTGGAATAGCTATCCAACATCTTCATTCTATGAAATATATTCTAGTTATCACCACATACACTTTGTATAAAAATATAAAGAAAAACATTATTAGTATAAGAATGCACTAAGGATGGCACCCATGCATTTAAAAGGGACTTTTTTCTTGCAAATCATATTTCATGCCTTTTTGAGTAAATCCTTATGAAACCTTTAAATAATAGCCTTTACATCATTTTCATACTTCATAGAAACAAAACCAAAGGCCAAATATCATAAAAAAGCACATATAGAATTTAAGTCCTCTTTTAGGTCACTTTACAGGGAGCTCATTTCTCTTTACATTAAACTATTTCTTTTAATTCATTAGTCTCCCAAGTAAAAACTTTTGGGATATTTGGTGCAATGTATCACCTCAGAACCACAAGGAAAATCATACATATCATCTACACAAAACAACACATACAATCATAGAAGTATAATACCACATAGACATAATTATGTCAAGACCATCATCATATATTAAACAAGATCAACATCATGCATAAAGATTCATATCATTTACATCTTCCTATCAAGTAGACAAGTATTACAATGTCATTCATAGGGAACACATACATAGTGAACCGCATTAGAATACCTTCCTAGAACTTCTTAAGGAGCTACTTGTGCAATATCTAGATGGGTTCATTACTTCCACCTATCCTAAGTAACCTCCCTTAAGTCATTCTATTTAGATTCCTAGACATTTAACTTTCATTGCGCATTTTACTTTAGGGAAACTATAGCCTTAACCGACATAGACCAAGTGGTGCTAAACATGAAATCCGGTGTCATTTAACACTACATCGAAAGGAGGTGGTCTACCAGCCAAAGTAGAACAAAATGTGACATAGCTTTCTATGTGGATCCACTAGATAGTATCCTATGGTGGCAACATATTTATAGAACTTCGAGATACATGTGAAAACCCTCTTTATACCAAGATTAGGCATCCTAGTTATTCACTTATGGAAACCTTATTTATGTCCATTTAGGCATAGTGGTTATTCACCTCATGAGATTTATGATGACCTACCTTCCAACCATAGGAAGGTACACACACTCATATTCAAGTTCACTAGGTGCTAAGCTAAGTTCCCTTCATTGAAAACCTTTATTTTATTTTTACTTTATAAATCATAGGTTTGGGAGAGTCATCCTCTCATATGCTCAACTCATAGGTCATAGATGGAAGTTCATCAACCTAAATCATATAAAGAATCCCTTCACATGAAGATAGCATATCTAAAACATCATCTAGTTTAGGGTACACATCAATAAACCATTCAAGGCCCCTCTCTTGACTAGATCTTCATACATGTGTATGTGTACACATATATGTGAGAAAACCTTTCACATAACACATTAAGTCACACAAGTTCAAACATACATATTCATACATATAGAAACAAAAATTAGAACTATCCTATCAAGGTACACATGTGTAATGCATAGGATAAGTCCAATACCCTTGCCCATACCAGTAAACCTATCAAGTCATCCTAGTAAGGAATATATAAAAGACTTCACATACATATACTTTACATGCTTATTAGTAGACATTAGTGAATATGAGAACAATCTTTCATTTAGAAACCATGACCTATACTACATGTAATATGCATGTGAGTGTGTGTGTGCATTGGTCAACATGATCACATAATATCTATCAAAAACATATTGAGGAAGCCAACCCTCTTAGACAATAATATACCTTCAATCATAAACCACCCAACACACAATTGCATAGGAGACAAGCTAACTTCGTATTACACTTAAGACTCCTAACTTGTGTTGTTCATGCATTCACGTAGGGGGTAGATAGGTAAGGGTTTATTAACCATTTTAAAATCATAATTGGAAGCACCTATACTTCACCCTAACATGGATATACACATGTTTACACAATAGCCATACTACTTGAATCAGAACTAGAATAGGAAAGTAGGCATATGCTTCACATAGTATCATCATAAGCACATGCTCAAATATTCATCAATTTGCCTTCATGTCAATGGTCAACATATGTATATATATTAACAATAAAGTAAATACCTACACCATAAGTGGACCATACCACATAATGTCATACAAGTGTTTATCACCTAGAATACTATACGGAAAGTAAAAGAGATATGCATTCTTACCAATTTCTCACCCTTTGATCATCATTACAATACACCTTATTCATAAGCAATTCATGTATAGGGAAGTAGCTAAATGTACTTTAATTAGAGAAGAAACCATGTACAAGTCGCTACAAGATCATAGTATAACATAATACAACACATCAACGTATTAGCAAAGTAGAATAACATAGACCATTAGCTAATTTCACTGCATTGGTTTTAGATCATATTTCATACATATTATAAGTCGAATGCAGTAGCTAAACCTTCATTTAAACATATTGAAATCATAATTACATACCTTCAAGATTAAGGTTACAACAAAGGCATTTAGGCTTATCGATTTGCTAGAGTATAGAAGATTTCACCAATACTATGAACTCTCCAAGGCTTTGATCATCATTCATATTTTATCAAAAATATACTCCTTTGTCATTAGCTAATTAGATAAGAAATCAAGACGAAGTCATGCTTCATCTAATCACAATTCGAGATCCATCACACACTTAGCATTTTGACTTCACAACCTAAATGAATCTAGATCAATTTATAAAAGCCATTCTCAATTTGATCATTGAGGATTTATAACTACAAAATTAATCCATTATATCACCCTAAAGCATTAGCAACAACATTTTATGCATAATCAAAACTCTACACAACCGATCTCACAATCGACTTCAAGGCAACATGTAGAAACATAGGCTATTCATGTTAAAATCTGCATATATTTATCATCATGGACTGATCAAAATCAATTCACCATCAATTAACGTAAATAACAATAATAATACGAGTAATTCAACGTAAGAGAATCTCTATTTAATCAAGAACAAGACATAATCACAAAGCCCATGCAAGAGCTGAACCAATTTTGGAAGGAACATGGGTTCATCATACAATAGGAGTGATCACGTTTAAATAATTGTATTAATTTCAATTAATCTTGATTTTATCATTAAAAACATTTTGAGAACGAACCCATGGCTAGATTGGAAGATTGAAAACTTGATCAAAACATTTCTTTGAAAAACATTGAGAAGAACTCTCCAAGTGAAAGGTTAGTTGAAGATGAAGGATTTCCATACCTTTTATTACTTGAGAACCTCCTAAACGTGATGATTCATCCATGGAAACCCATCTTGAATCTGTTCTTGAGCTTCACCAACAATGGTGGTTTCTATAAAGAGTATTTTGGCAGGGAAAGGCTTAAAGCATGTGGGTTGATTTTAGAAAGGGTTGATCACGTTTTTGATGACTTATATGCACCCAAAATTACTTAAATAAACCCATAATATTAATTTTAGGACGTGGGGTGAATTTCCCATTCACCCCTTTAATTAACAGCACGCAGGCTGCCAGTTGCTGGCCATCTTCGATGATGGCCATGACGGGGCGTCGAGGCCATGACGTGCCGTTCCTAGCTTCCGTCTCCTGACACTTAGCCAAAATTTTCTTAAGACCTGACCATGGCATGTATCCCTAGATGATACCTGCTCAATGGGCCGTTGGTGCACCAATGATCCGTCGTTGGGTCTGTCAATGGAAACTGCCCAGGCAGTGTCTTAGGCAGCTTTGGGTCCTTGTTTTGCGGCCTCTTGTGTGGCCCTTTAGAAATTGTACCCGGAATTTTCCAACGTGATTAGGAACCTTAAAAATTAATACACCTTAAAAATAAATTTCATCGAAAACAAACACATATAAGACGTCCAAACAGTCCAAGCCCCATCATGACATACGATGAACATCTTAGGGGCTATATTTCGAATGCCTTTGACGTTCTTGGGCATTTTACCTCCAAACATCACGAACCTTCGTAGAAAAACATTAAACATAATTTTAGACCATTTAAAGACTTATTAGAATCATTTCATACAGATTTAGGCATGCATGCATACATGAGGCACATAAGCGAGATGTCCCTTGACGTTCAACTTCCGAATCACTTTAATTTTTCACACTTCATATATATCATATAATAAGACATTTTATATAATTAGAACATCATGAAAAAACCATAAGTACATAGAACCACATATTTGGCATCTAGGTGACTTAGTCGTCGAACGTCTTAGTCGTCCCTTGACGTTCGACTTCCAATACCTCTAATATTTTAGGTACTGCCTATATACTATATATTAAGAATATTTATGATATTATAACTTTAATAAAAACATGTTAGGCTCAAGACATATTATCTCATTTTTGGGGTCTTACAATGTCCCCCACGTGAGAAAATTTGTCCTCGAAAGACACTTTGGGCTCTTTAATCACAACAAGGACTTCAATGCATATAAGAGCAGTTCATAACATTTAAAATATCATCAAAACATTTTATCACTCAACCCAAACAAGCAAGCAAAATCATTACTCACTCACTCTTTAATGCATCAAACACAAAGGTTCTTTTCATGTTCATAAAAGAACATTTTTCTCCTAATCATAACATGATCATTACATCTTACTTCATTACAGGAAAATCTCGAAAAGCTACTCATAGGAAGATCATAACCCATACTTAAAGTTAGTTAAGCACTCATAATTCAATGGACATATATTTGAGTTAGTTAAATCACAAAGATATTCATTAGTTAGACCTAGTACCATAAAGGTCAAACTCAACCATACCATGCTTTGTGGTGTACATGGAGGAATTTCTTGCTCCTCAACACACTTGCATGTATCATGAGTGCACAAATTAGCAAAGTATGAGGTCAATTTCTTAAAAAATGAGAAATCTCAACTTTTAAGCGTAGACATGCATATATTTTTCTTTTAAGTAAAATCTAAATGGAAAATCATACCAAGTGCATCACAAAAAAATAGGAAGCCATTCCCCAAATTTCTTTTCTTAACATAATACTCACCCTTATAGTAAGCCTCCTTTTGAAAATTAACACAAGTTATAATCACACACATGGACACTTAGCTAAACATGCTTTCACCTTTCAAGAATGAGCCTACAATTTTGCATTCCAAATCATCAAGTAACTTAATTTTCAAGGGAGTCAACATATTTCATTGTAAAAGAGAGTCAACTTCCATTACAAGGCTAACAATTTACCCTACAAGTGACTATTACCAAGTTCCTTGTCTTACCTTATGAAGTCAACTTCACAATTAGCACATTAAAATGCAAGTCAACATGAGAAAACATGGACTTCATAAAAAATTTTCTGTCATGCTCTTTGGAAAATTCACCATGTCTCCAAGATGATGTCAATCAATTCATACCAATCATATAAAGGTCATGCAATTCACACTTTATGCAAGACTATATTCATGAACAAGCTTACCAACAATTCATTATTTTCCAATTCAATAAAGAATAAAAGGACAATGTAGACAATTTCTACAACCTCACTACTCAATCACCATACCCCACATAGAGTAAACCCAATTGAGAGCAACTTAACCCAGCCTATAGAGGATCTTAACTACACAACCTTCACTTTCATCACTTAAAGTGATTACTTCTTTAGAGTGAATTTACAGTAAGATAACATAGTAACACCAAGGTACTCTAAGCCTTATCACCTAGGCATTCTATAAACAATTATTAAGTTTTGTCATCTAATTCAACCACGTAAGGTTTTTATGCAATACAATTGACACCAAGGTCATACATCATTAGGGGAAACAATATCGGAGACTTAGTCTTAAGGACTCTTTCTTTACTTTCAACATTAAGGTAAGGTAACTTCTAGGTCAATCAAACCCACCTAATCACCCTACAATAATAAGAGTAATACACTCTACTCTAGGGGAAACACCAATTCCACAACATGTAGGAACTCATAAAACAATATGAAGTTAGAAACAATGCTATGACTCATCATGCTATAAGACTCTCCTTCTTCATTCCAAATAGCAAAACTCCTTTTCACATTTATTATCATGATCATATACATCAATTTTATACACATTAAACAAGATCAAATCAAAGAACATTTAGTTGATTCTCCAAAAATGTTACAGTAAGTTGCCTAGCTTTACAGTGAGCATGGTTCCAAATATAAAAAAAAATGCAACATTTAAACATTTGATGGAACAAGCATGGAAATATAAGATACAAAGTTTTACCTAATCATCCTTCATAACCATGCATACTAACTTTACAAATATGATCAATTCTCTACAAGGGACTCCAATTTACACTAGCAACATATTAAGTATCTCTTATATACAAAAGGAGACAATGCACACTTTTAATCACATACATTTATAGGATAGCATGCTTCTATAGGTAGTTATTAAACATTCCAAGTTCAAATCCTAGTATTTGGCTACCATCATACAAAACCATATAGGAATACAACAATCTAAGAGAATACACTTTAACTACCATAACTTCTATCATGCTTTAACTATATCATGACATACAATATTAAACATATCTTGTTATTTCATATAGATTTCATATATTGCCATAATTAGCATCACATCATCAAATAAGAGATATTTCATACATAATAAGGTAAGATAACCACTCATAATCCCCATAGAGTTAACATGTGCAATGATCAAGTAAAGTCCCATAACCCTACTAAATAAAGTAACCAAATTGGAACAACATTTAGCACCATACTCCACTCATATATAACCTTAATGAATGCATAACTCCATTTCTTTAGCACACTAGGCTATTTACATGTTTATAAGCATAGAGATCATCAAATACGTACATTTACATTTATCATCATACAGAAACATAATATTAACCTCCTAAGGTCTCCATCAAGGCAAACTAGTGCAAGGCATAGGTAGAGTCCCAAACCCCTACCTAAGACTAGTTAATCCTTCAACTCGCCTTAGTTAGTTTATACATCATCAAATAAGCTAAAAGTCACCTTCGCACATACTGATTCAAACCATAAAACAAATATATGCATTTAAACTCTCCTTTTCTCCCTCAAGCATAGAAACAATCTCATCTAAGCAATCACATCTAAAAGACCACCGGACAAGAAAACAAAAGAGAGAGATCTTATAGAGTTAAGTTCTATGGCACAATATGAGAATGACGAAGAAGGGAAACTCTATTGTCCTATTGCCTCTCGTACCATTTGATGTGTCGCGACTCACCACCAATGATACAAGACTCTACTAGATGTGGCAATATGAGACTTTTTGGAAGCTAAGACCACTTTATAAACCTGGCTCTAATTCCACGTTTTTCATGACCAGGGGAACCCCCTAAAAGTAACATGGTGTACTTGACCTCTCGTTGGTCTTATACAAGCCCATAGTTATCATTCATCGCATCGACATAGTAAATTTCGTGAAAAATTTAAAACTTTTTATAGCACCTCATATACTAGAAACTTTACTTCATATACATATAAAGTATAAGTGATAATACATATATAGACTCTAAGTCTATTGTCCATCTTAGACTCAACAATATTAGAATACGTTAGAGACACGACCCTTAAGACATAATACAAAACTATAACATATATAATCAACTTTACAATAAGTACACACTCGGACATCCTTGGACTTAAGCATTCCTTTACTTGAGCTTGGGAAATCACCTATAAAGATCATCAATAATAGACCTTTTTTAAGCATTCCATTACCTACATTTTGAGTAAAAAGTAGAGAAGAATGGGATTAGTAAAAGAATGCACTAAGTATGACAACCATGCATTCAAAAGGGATCTTTTTCTTGAAAGTCATATTTCATGCCTTTTTGAGTAAATCCTTATAAAAAATTTAAACAATATCCTTTACATCATTTTCATATTTCAGAGAAACACAACCAAAGGCCAAACATCATAGATAAGCACATATATAATTTAAGCCCAATTTGAGGTCCCTTTACAATGAGCTCATTTCTCTTCACAGTGAACTATTTCTTTTAATTCATTAGGCTCCAAAGTAATCCTTTATGGATACTTGATGCAATGTATCACCTCAGACCCACAAGAAAAATCATACATATCATCTACACAATAAAACACATACCATCATAGAAGTATAATACCACATAAACATAGTTAAATCAAGACCTTCATCATATAGTCAACAAGATCAAAATCATGCATAAAGACTCATATCATGCACATCTTCCTAACAAGTAGACAGATACTACAATGTAATGCATAGGGAACACATACATAGTGACATGCGTTAGAACACCTTCCTAAAACATCCTAAGGAGCTACTTGTGCAATGTCTAGATGGGTTCATTACTTCCACCTATCCTAAGTAACCTAACTTAAGTTATTCTATTTTGGGTTCTAGTAATTTAACTTCCATTGTCCATTTTAATTTAGGGAAACTATAGCCTTAACCGACTTCCAGATTTGCACTCCTAGATGGTTTTGTATATGTTAGACAATAGTTTGAATTATCGTATGTTTTTATAAATCTTAAATATAAAGTCTAAGTATACTTCATTAGTATATTGAAAGATTTTAATTTTTTGGCAAATTTAACTGTATGATCATGATGAAAGCTAAGAAGAGTCTTGTTTGCGACCTCTGAGAGGTTAACGATGCCGGTCTCATTCGGGGTCTAGGATCCGAGTGTGACGAAATTTGTATCAGAGAATGAGGTTAAATATCCTTAGGGTCAGTGTCTCATTAAACCACGTTACCTAGTGTCTTGTTCATGGTTGTGAAGTGCGCCACAATTACTGATGAGAGGCTAGGTGATGATTGGGAAACATCTCTTTTCTTGATACTCCTATGTCGTTTCTTTAGATCTTTGAAACTATATGTCTTTTAGAATCTAATCCCTGTCATGTAACGGGCGCGTCCGAAGAGCTTGAAGAAAAATTTCATGCAGCCATGCTTTATGACAATATGGATCTTTCTAGGTTAATGTTTCATGTTCAACAAGTTGAGGAATGTTATATAAGGAAGATGTATAGTGAAGATAAGAATAAAAAATCTTTTTAAGGTAGTTCTTCTAATAGTAGGCTTGATGCTCAAGACAAGACTAAGTTTAAGAAGAGGTTTCAAACCAAGTTCCTTCTAATTTCTCCAGGAACGGCAATGATAGAGGTTCTAGTCCTAACCCTCAAGAGGGGAGAAATGTTGATCCACCAAAAGAGAGACAAACTTGTGATAAGTGTGGTAAGAAATATGTGGGTGAATGTCTTGTTGGGACTAATAGTTTCTATGGTTTTGATAAAAGCGGCCATATGGTGAAGGATTGTCCCAATGTGAGAAGTCAAGGTAAGAGTAATAGTCAAGCTAAACCAAGTGGTCCTAATTCTGAAGCTGCAAAAGGGAAGCATTATTACGTTGTGACGGTAGGTTATGATTTTTCTCTGTTAATGTTTATGCTTTGCTTAACCTAGGTGCTGCTCTTTCTTTTGTTACACCATTGGTAGCTATGAACTTTGATGTACTTCCCGATGTTTTGATTGAACCCATGTTAGAACGGAAAGGGGGAATTTTATGCCAAGGGGTCAAGTTATTTCGTGTTTAAAGTCTTGTAAGATGATAGTCAAGGGTTGAATATACCATGTGGTGAGTATAAAGGAGGATTTTCAAGGGCATTGAATTCAAGAAAACATAAATTAGGGTTGTTCCCAATGAAATTGTCGAATGTTAATCTCCCTAGTTCTCCCTATTTTGGATTCTAGTAGTATGTATAATGCTCAAGATTTCAGTAAGAAATAAAAAAAGAACAAAAGAAAGAAGTAGGAAGATGAGGGGTGTTTGGATAGGATTTATTGAATATGAATTGTCAACATGACTTTATGAGAATATGACTTCGATTATGATCATTCCTTAAGTGATGTAATCGTTACTTGTATATGTTATATGGTATGTGCATTGTAGACTTTCATATGACTTAGAATGTTTTCTAAAGAATGATAAATTATACTTTTTCATGCTTGTCCTTATATGTTATGTGCATATGCCCATACTTAGTACATGTGGCGTACTAACCCCATTACTTTACATTACTACAACTGTAGGTTCCGCCCATTGAAGTTAAAGAGGTCGATTGGAAGAATCTTGGAACTCTTTCTCCAAGTCTTCATAGGTCCTCTTGTTCGGGATGCTACACATATATTCCTGCGTCTCAAGACTTAATAGTTTATAGAATACGCTATTTCCATTATGTTCTTTGGATTCTTTTGTATTAAGGCATATATGGCATATTGACTATTATTGGCTATGTGTAGATTGCACTCCTCGATGGTTTTATATATGTGAGACAACAATTTTAGAATATCGTATGTTTTTATAAATCTAAAGTATGAAGTCTAAGTATACTTTATTAGTATATTAAAAGTTTCTAATGTATCCGCAAATTTAACTGTATAATTATGGTGAAAGCTTAGAAGTGGCTTGTTCGCAACCTCTAAGAGGTTAACGCCGCCAGTCTCATCCGCGGTCTAGGATCTGGGTGTGACACCGGTTTTGGAAAACCTTACACCGATGGAAGGTAGTCTACTTGACAAAGTAGAACCAGACATAAATGTATCATTCTATGTGGATCCACTAGCTAGTCTTCCTATTGGGGCGACATAGTAAAGGAACTAAGAGATAAGTGCTCCATCCAATAAGATGACTTGAGCGTTTGCATAATATCCACAGACTAAAACCTCTTGCATGTAATATCCTATGTCTTCAGATCTGTACTTTAACTTTTTAATAACTTATGTTTGAGGTTTCCAAATTATTTGTCCTAAGTCAATCAATCTTAGAAACTGTGCATGCCTAAGACAGTCCACTTTTGTATGAATAATCACATAATTAACCCTGTAAATGTATCTATCTCTAAAGTAGAAAATAATTTTCAATTTTGGTCTATCCCGAAGGAACCTTTTGAAAAATTTAACTAATCGGTAATTTTAATTTGTTTAAAAAATACAATATCAAGACTTATGAATCTACTTCTGCTATTAATAATTCCTTAGAAACTGTGAAATTACTGAATGTTGCAGATATTGATAAATATAGAAGAGAATTTAAATTTCTTCATATTGGTCTTGTTCAAGTAGCTGTAAACCTCTTTTCCGTAAAGGTCTATAAATTCCTATTTGTTTGATCCTTAGTGATGATCGTCTGCCTAACTTTGATGATTCATTGTTAGGTATTTTAGAATGTAACCTCGCTAATGGCCAGTTTACTTCAACTATTATCCCAACTTCGTGATACATATACATGATCCCAATATTATGAATACCTTGACGCTTAACGTCAAAACAAAGAATATGAATAGTATGATTGACACCAGAGAAATAGTTGTGATATACCGAGTATATTACAGGTTCATAAAACCACGATAGACCCAAAGGCTATCAACTCTAGTGTCAAAGGAGTTACTATTCTAATGGAAGCAAACAAAGAACACAGTACCACCTTCGTTCCTAGATTATTAAACGGTGATGAAATTCTCTCTGATGAAGATTGAAAATTTGAATCTATTACCGAGCCCCTTCCTGTCCAACCTGCTCGGTCTTCTCTACAAAGGGTCATCCAATTCTCTGAAGGATCTATTAAGCTTAAGTTTATAAGATCCAATTCATTCATCTAAGCCTCTTCAGGTAGAAGAATGTCTTCGGCTACACCTTCTTCTTCAAAAACCAGAGAGGATGATTATGCTACTGAAGCTACTGAAGCTTTAGAGCATGGGAAATTCCACGACGTAGATTAGTACTTCCATGCTCGTGGAATTTCCCGTGCTCTAAATCTTCAGTAGCTTCAGTAGCATCATCATCCTCTCTGGTTTTTGACAAAAAAGGTCTAGCCGAAGACATTCTTCTACATGATGAAGCTTGGCTGAATGAATTGGCTCTTAAAACTTAAGGTTAATACATCTATTAGAGAATAGGATGACACTTTCTAGAGAAGGCCTAGTAGGTTAGATAGGAAGGGGCTTATTACAGATTCAAATTTCCAATCTTCATTGGAGAGAATTTCGTCCCAATTTAATAATCTAGGAACGAAGGTGGTACTGTGTTCTTTGCTTGCTTCCATGAGCATAGTAACTCCTTTGACACTAGAGCTGATAGCCTTTGGGGCTATCGTGGTTTTGATGATCTTGTAATATACCCGGTATATAACAGCTATTTCTTTGGTGTCAATCTTACTATTCATATTCTTTTTTTTGACGTTAACCGTCAAGGTATCCATAATATTGGGATCATGGATATCTCACCGAGAAGTTGGGGTAAAAGTTGAAGTAAACTGGGCCATTTGTGGTTACTTTCTAAAATACCTAACTGTGAATCATCAAATTTAAGCAGACGTGCATGTCTAAAAGAGCTTTGACAGCTACTTGAACAACCAATATGAAGAAATTTAAATTCTCTTCTATATTTATCAACATCTGCAACATTCAATAATTTCATAGTTCCAAAGGAATTATTAATAGTAGAAGTAGATTCACAAGTGTTGTTATTGTATCTTTTAAACAAATAAAAATTACCTATTTGGTAAATTTTTTCAAAAGGTTCTTTCGGAATAGACCAATTTTGCAAATTATTTTCTACCCTAGAGATAGATACATTAACAGAGTTGATTATGCGATTATTCGTACAAAAGAGGAATGTCTTAGGCATGCACAGTTTCTAAGATTGATTAACTTAAGGCATATAATTTTGAAATCTCAAAGATAAGTGAATAAAAAGTTAAAGTAGAGATCTGAAGAAATAGGATATTACAAGCAAGAGGTTTAAGTTTTTGGATATTATGCAAATGACCAAGTCATCTTATTGGACGGACTACCAAGCATTCTAAACGCCCCCTAGGCTAGACGACCACGTTTAAGTCTGACCTAGTCCAAAAGATGGAAATTAATCGGCACCCTCATACTTAGACCCTTGTTTGCAACCTCAACTTAAACATAGAATAACTATAGTCTAGCATATCATAAACTGATACTGTGATTTCACATACATAAGAAATTAACATATTATCTATCGTAAGTAGGATCATTCATTAAAACGGTGCCATACCCATATAGAGAAGAAATTAGCTATTCATTTTTTATAGTGTAAACATGGATCTCATACTACTATAGACATGGTATTAGGATTCCTACACTTTAGAACAAAGAATCTCATTTAGAGATAAGTGGTATGCCGATATGAAATGATTTTCCACAGAAATAGAATTATTCAAATGGTTTGAACACTCAGGACAAATTGATGCCCTTCATGTTTTGCAAACAGCTGGTACACTAAAGAGGCCACTATCGAAAGTATTACCCCTCCTTTACAGGGATTAAGCATTCCATATTGAAAAAAATCCTTAGAGCTACTCCTTTAACTCGAACTACTTCCATTACCATACTCACTCGGATCTAGACATCTTTCTCATAGAGTAATTTACACATAAGGTTCACATAAAAGGGTCCCATAGTTCATAACCCAATCACATTTACCCTACTAAAGAAAGGTCCAGTAGGGCTACCTCACAATGGTTACAAGAAGCTCATGATGACTCTATTAAGAATTAATATGAACCAATGGGCGTAGACTGCCTCCGTGGTTTTGGGCTCTCTTGGGCAGCCTTGTCACCAGGTTTGGGTCCTTCCTCAAGGACCCTTTGTTGATCTTTGGGGATATTTTCCTGGAAGTGTCCAACCCAAACATGATTTTATAATAGTTATACCTCTCACATGAAATTCATTAAAAATGAACACATAAAACTCAACAAAACAATCTTAGACACGCAAGGTAATTTCTAGGCACATCTTTTGGATGTCATGGATGTTCTTGGACGTTTTACTTCCAAACTTCATGAAACATGACACACTGCCTGAAAATGATATAGTAACTCATTTAACGACATTAAAACATCATGAATCACTCATAAACACATAAAACCATATATGAGGCACATAGTGACTTAGTCATCGAACGTCTTGGTTGTCCCTTGACTTTTGACTTCCAATGAATCTAAGACACTGCCTCAATACCATACATTAGAAATATTTAGGACCTTAGACCATAAAGACAAAAATGTTAGGATCTAGTTCACCTAAGTCATCTTTTGGGGTCTTACATGTGGTGGTTGATGGTAAGACCTTGATGAAGGAATTGTGAAGGAGATGGAGCAAGTCTTGTGATCTCAATTCTTTACTTCAATTGTGGTTAATTGTGATTAAATGATAATACTGTATTGAATTATACCTTATATTAAGATTCATAGGGTTGGTATGATGTTGAATTGAAATGTCTTGACTATGGTTTATGAGGTGTTAACTAAGATGTAAATGTTATAAGGATGGTGATAACTTACCAATGTGCGTTATTATAAAGTGATATGCAAATGTGTTGACTTCATTTGTGTGAATTGTAATAAAAGAAAAATATTCATCCAATTAGTGTTGAGCTATGATGATTTGATAATAATGGATGAATTAAAGACATTTCAAAAGGGATGTCAGCTTAGCACCAATAGAACTTCACAATGGGAGGTACTGTCTTTCCATAAAGGAAGATTTACCCTATAGTTCCACATAAGTTGTTGAATCCCCTATGAGGGATACATACCCTATGGATTCTCATGATACGAGGCTCCAATTTCCCAATGTCATGTAGAGGGATCAAACCTATCTATTAGTTCCCTACGTATGTTTCCCCAATAGGAAGACTAGCTAGTGGATCCACCTAGAAAGCTACATTTATATCTGGTTCTACTTTGGCCAATAGACTACCTTCCATCGGTGTAAGGTTTTACAATATCGGTGTAACACCTGGATCGTAGACCCCAGATGAGACCGGCGTCGTTAACCTCTCAGAGGTCGCAGACAAGCCTCTTCTTACCTTTCATCAAAATTATACAGTTAAATTTGCAAATAAATCAAAAACTTTTAATATACTAATGAATTATACTTATACATCATACTTAAGATTTATAAAAATATACGATATTCTAAAACTATTGTCTCACATATATAAAACCATTTAGGAGTGCAATCTGGACTTAGACAATAATAGTCAATATGCCATATATGCCTTAATACAAAAGAATCCAAAGAACATAATAGAAATAACGTATTGTAGAAACTACTATGTCTTCATAGGATGGAAGTGATAGCGTCCCGAACATGAGGATCTACCAAGACTTGGAGAAAGAGTTCCAAGCTTCTTCAAATGGACCTCTTTAACTTCAGTAGCCGGAACCTACAGTTGTAGTAATTTAAAGTAATGGGGTTAGTAAGCCACATGTATTAAGTATGGATATATGCACATAAAGCATAAGGACATGTTTGAAAAAGTATCATTTATCATTCTTTAGAAGACATGCTAAGTCATATCAAAGTCTTCAATGCACATACCATATAACATATACAAATAACGATTCCATCACTTAAAGCATGATCATAATCAAAGGCATATTCTCATAAAGTCACGTTGACAATTCATATTCAACAAATAGTATAAACATAACATAAAAAACACTTAACAAATATCCCATCCCCAACCTACAAGTACAATGGTCATGTGAAGCCTCATAACCCCACATAACCAAGTAGATAAGATAGGAGACCATAAGTAAATGTTTGCTTCATGTCACATTATAACTCAATAGCATATTCATTATGAGGATCAACATTCATGTAAGATTAACATCATATATCATTAACATATATCTTTCATATAGTCATATTACATTAGAACAATCTCCTAGGACTTCCCTTAGAGTAAACTTGTGCAATGTCGAGGTAGCGTCCTATACCACTACATATACTAAGCCAACTCGTCAAGTCACCCTAGTCAACATTCGTTTAGTTGTATTTCATTTTACATGAGGTAACCTAGGCATTAACCAACATAAACCATGTGATCTAAACATTGAATCAGGTGTTTTCCCCACACTTAAAAGAAGTAGTCCACCGGCCAAAGTAGAACCTACATGATGTAGCTTTCTAGGTGGATCTACTATCTAGTATCCTATGGTGGCAGCATAGTTCAAGAACTAGGATATGTATTAGAAACCCATAGTTCCACATTACATGGTATCCTCAATCTCATGAGAATCATTGCGAACCTACCTTCCCCTAGGGAAGGGACACTTCCCATATGTAGTTCATCGGTTCTTATCTTAAGTCCCTTTTCTTGAAATAACCTTTAATTTGACTTTTATCAAAAACTTATCACAGGTCATAAGAGATTATCTCCCTGTATAACATGTTCATGAGCTTTCTAAGATTAGATTAGAATTGTCCTTTCATCGTAACCTTACTTATGTGAGATTAACATAACATAATCACCTTGTATTAAGCATACAAGGGAATATCATAAACTTTGATATTCGTGTTCTTATCATGATATCACAATATACATGTTCTTATTTAGCATATTCATATAGAAACATCACATATACATTTCATAACATAGCATCACAACATATAGGCTAACGTAAACATCTTATAGAAATCACAATTTTAGAAGAATTAACTCTTGTTTCACAGAACCTTATTCATCATGCGATGTTCATAGTAGCACTTGGTTAAATACTCAATGACATAATAAACAAAAACTCATAAAATCATTTGAATTCTAACCTTAACGTTTTCACGTTATCAAACACTAGAAAAAAACCATTCGAAACCATCACATAGATAAGTATCATGTATCACACGACATTCAAACATTATCAATCAAATATTCAACTATTCGTGTGAAATTAACCATAGAAAACAATTACTTTTCACTAAAAATCATAAATCTAGAGTTAGGAAGAAAATCCGTTTTGTAGAGTAAAAACCCTAGTATTTTAAGTTCTTGAAAATTTATCATGAAAGGGCCTCTTGGGGATAGGAATCCCAAGAGTGAAGAACTCATATCTTAGAGGAAGAATTCACGAAATCTTATTGGAAACTTCAAAACTTTCATCTTCTTCCTTAATCTTTTTCTTGTTCTTCAATGAAGTTTGAAAAAAAAGAGTGTTTTTGAGAGATTAATAGAATTTCATTTGATTCTGATTTGGGACGCGTAAAAGTTGTCTAAAACTTACCTTATATCAATATATAGAAGTCCCATGAATTACCCTAAAGACCCTCCACTTAAATTACCTAAAATGCCCCTCCTAAATTGACTCTCGGCTGGCAGCACATGTGCTTGCACATATGTTGCTACTCCCTTTTTGTTGTCTCAAGGATCCTCACTATGTCCTTGGACACTGCTTAATCTACATGATCATTTTAAATGGTTATGTGTTATGGTATCTAGGGTTGAGACTTGGATGGCTCGTACCTACAATGCATAACTAAGAAATTAATATTTCAGCTTAGGGTCTTAATTGAAGGTACAATTCCTAAAAAAGCTTTGATTGGGGCATTTGAACCAAAGTGTATATTAAGTGTTGTTATTACTTAGGAAATTGTCTAACACCCTTAAGCCAACATTCTCTAATATACCCAATATTACTCAATATTAGGCATTGGGATGCCTATGTACCCCAATACATATTCTTAAAACCTAATAGACTCTTCACTGGAAAAATATATTTTCTGGGAACATCATTTTAAGCATTATTAAATAGATTAAGATCTAGTCTAATTCATGGAATTTACGGAGTTTTACATTATCCCCCTTAGTAACATTCATCCCTGAATGACACTAAAACATTTTGGAAGGTAGGAAAAAGACTCAATACTAGAAGCACAACCATCACATAACATGTCATTACACTTGGCACTCAATTTATGATGTACAAACATATGAGAGCTACTTATTGATAACAAATAGTGAGGAATTTTCTTCTCAACCTTATCATAACCTCAAAAAGCATCAAAGAATTACCATGCTTTTACTCTTCTCAAGATAACAACAAAACAACAAAATCTCAAGAAAACATATGTATACAAGTTTCACATAAGTGCGAGAATAGAGTATGAAAAAATGTTCTTAAAACTCCAGTTAGTACTATCTTTTACCAAAACATGCACCTATTTAGTACACAAGTTAATTTTTAATTCTTCTTAAATTGGGCATGAAGTCTTTATAAACCAATCTTCATTGGCTATGCCCATTCTTCGATTATTTGAATAATATATATTTCTTGGGTCATATAGTCATAATCCAATATTGGCATAAACCAATAACTGTTAAAAGTTCATTCTTATCAAACACTAATGATTTGACATTCTCATGCTTTGATTACTTAGTTCACTTTGAATTTACACTTTTTCTTCTATGATCTCACGTTCACTTTGAACATGCTGGTTTACTTAGAATATTCTTTGAAGACATCCATTGGGATATTTCAATGCAATTACTAAGAGTGACATACATCATTACTTAGTCCAACCTCAACCTTTGGTCATTCTATCCGAAAACCCCTCATCTTCCTACTTCTTTCTTTCTTTCTTTCTTTCTTACTGAAATATTGAGCATTATACGTACTACTAGAATCCGAAATAGGGAGAACTATGAACATTAACATTCGACAATTTCATGGGGAACAACCCTAGTTTCGATTTTCTTCAATTCAATATGTTTGAAAATCCTACTTTATTCTTACTACATGGTATTTACAACCTTTAGATATCATCTTCCAAGCTCTTAAACACAAAATAATTTGACCCCTTGGCATAAAATTTCCCTCCTTTCCATTCTAATATGGGTTTAATCAAATCATCATAAAGTACATCAAACTTCCTAGCTACCAAAGGTGTAACGAAAGAAAGAGCAGCAACTAGGTTAAGCATAAACATTAACAGAGAAAACTCGTAACCTACCTGTCACAACGTCTGAAGAGTTGCCTTGCTCACCCCTAGCTTTGAGTGCATAGAAATGTTCGTTTTTGGAGCTTTAGAATTTGACCGCTTGGTTGAGATTGACTATTACTCTTACCTTGACTTCTAACATTGGGAGAATCCTTCACCATATGGACACTTTTTTCAAAACCATAGCAACAATTAGTCCCAACAAGACATTCACTCACATGTTTCTGACCACACTTATCACAAGTTGATCTCTCTTTTGCTGGATCATCATTTCTCCCCTCTTAAAAGTTATGAATAGAACCTCTATCATTGCCATTCTTGGAGAAATTTGAAGGAACTTGGTTTGAAAACCTCTTCTTAAACTTAAGATTGTCTTGAACATCAAGCCTACTCTTAGAAGAACTACCTTTAAAAGACTTTGGCTTCTTAGCTTCCCTATTCGTCTTCCTTAGACGACTTTCCTCACATTATTGAGCGTGAACCATTAACATAGAAAGATCCATATTGTCATGAAGCATGGCTGCACAACAATCTTCTTCAAGCTTTTCGGTTACGCCCGTTACAAAAAAGGGATTAGATGCCAAAAGAGACATAGTGTCAAAGATCTAAAGGCACGACATAGGAGTATCAAGAAAAGAGAATTTTCCTAATCATCACCTAGCCTCTCATCCATAATTGTGGCGTGCTTCAAAACCATGAATAAGATACTAGGTAACGTGGTTTAGTGAGACACTTACCCTAAGGATATTTAATTTCATGCTCTGATACCAAGTTTGTCACACCCGGATCCTAGACCCCGAATGAGACCGGCATCGTTAACCTCTCAAAGGTCGCAAACAAGACTCTTCTTAGCTTTCATCACTATCATACAGTTAAATTTGTGGAAAAATTAAAAACTTTTAATATACTAATGAAGTATACTTAGACTTCATATTTAAGGTTTATAAAAATATACGATATTTTAAAACTATTGTCTCACATATATAAAACTATCTAGGAGTGTAAACCCATAATTGTGGGTTGCTTCACAACCATGAACAAGACACTAGGTAACGTGGTTTAGTGAGACACTGACCCCAAGGATATTTAACCTCATTCTCTGATACCAAGTTTGTCACACCTGGATCCTAGACTTCGGATGAGACCGGCTGCATAGACAAGGTCTTGATGGACGTCCACAAACAATTTGGGCATTTTTTTCGTCGGAATCCAGATCACCAAAAAAATGGTTTGATATAGCACATGAAAATCGTCGAAATGGGGGGTATGCGCGCTTTGGGGATCCTTTGAACTTTAAAATTGGTTGCACTGGCCGTGAGGTCCAACCGCCTGCATAGCCTAGGTCTTGACAGACCTCCACTAAAAAATTTGGCATTTTTGACATTGGAATCCGGATCACCCAAAAATGATTTTCTATAGCACACGAAAATCATCCAAATGGGGTGTATGCGCGCTACGGGATTTGTTTGACCTTGAAAATGTGTCGGATTGGCCGTGAGGGAGAACCAGATATATAGCCAAGGCCAAGACAAAATGCCAAAATTTTTTTGGCATTTTTTACGTTGAAATTCGGATCACCCAAAAAATGGTTTGCTATAGCATACAAAAATCGTCGAAATGAGGGGTATGGGTACTTCGGGACTCGTTTGACCTTAAAAATGGTGGGATTCGCTGTGAGGGCTAATCATATACATAGAAAAGGTCTTGACAGATGTCCATAACAAATTTTGGCATTTTTGGCGTCAAAATCCGGATCACCCCAAAAATGGTTTGCTATAGCACACAAAAATCGTTGAAATGGAGGGAATGCACGCTTCGGGGCTTGTTTAACCTTGAAAATGGGTTGCATTTGTCTTGCGGGAAAAACGGTTGTATGGAAAAGGTCTTTGACGTCAACTAATATTTTTGGCATTAATGAAGTCAGAATCTGGATCACCCAAAAAATGGTTTGCTATAGTAGACGAAAGTCCTCGAAATTTGGGGGTATGTGTGCGCTTGGGGCTCGTTTGTCCTTGAAATCGGGTTGGATTGGATGTGAGGTCCAAACGACTGCATAACCAAGGACTTGACGGATCAACACAAATATTTTTGGCATTTTTGAAGTGGGAATCTTGATCAGTCGAAAAACTGTTTGCTATACCACACGAAAATCATTGAAATGGGGGATATGCGCGCTTCGGGGCTTGTTTGACCTTGAAAATTTGTCGAATTGGCCGTGAGGACCAACCGGATGTATATCCATGGTGTTGATGGACGTCCACAAAAAAATTAGTCATTTTTAACGTTGGAATCCGGATAACCCAAAAAATAGTTTGGTATAGCACACGAAAATCGTCAAAATGAGGGGTATGCATGCTTGGGGATTGTTTGACCTTGAAAAAGGGTCGGATCGCCGTGAGGGACAACTGGCTGCATATACAAGGTCTTAAAGTACGTCCACAAATATTATTAGAATTTTGACGTTGAAATCGAGATCACCCAAAAATTTGTTTGCTATAGCACACGAAAATCATCGAAATGGGGGGTCTGAGCACTTCGGTGCTTGTTTTACCGATAAAATGGGTCATATTGGCCTTGATGGACAACCTGCTTCATAGACAAGGTCTTGAAAGATGTCCACAAAAAATTTTGGCATTTTTGACGTCGGAATTCGGAACACCTAAAAAGTGGTTTGCTATAGCATACAAAAATTGTCCAAAAGGGTGGTATCCACTCTTCGGGGCTCCTTTGACCTTGAAAATGGGTTTGACCGGCCATGAGGTCCAAAAAACTGCATAGCTACAGTCTTGACGGACGTCCACACAAAAATTTGGAATTTTTGACTGTCACATCTGCGTATATCCCCCAGACGTAACCGGCGTCGTCGTCTTTTTTAAGGACTAAGACTAGCCTCTTAGTTCGTATCATTACATTCATAGGTTGAGAAATGCGGAAAATTTTAAAACTTTTACTTTCTCTACTTGGAGGTTTACGTAGACCTTTACATACACATAATATCATATCGAGTATACATAGACCCTTGATATAGGAAGGTTACATAGCCTTCTAAGTTTATTGCACATACATATATATATATATGTGTGTGTGTGTGTGTATATATATATATATATATATATATATATTAAATTAGTCTCAATGATTGTCTCATATCATACCATCTAAACGAATGTCACAATATGGGTATAGCCTTTAAATCAACTCAAAAAGACCATGTATAGGTCATAAAAAAGTACAATACTCAAATAACAAGGAAAGGAATGATAGATTCAATAAGCTCATAACAAAGTCCAAAGCTAGAAGATGGCACTGCCCTCGAAAGTTTAGGACCTACCCTACTTGGATAAAAGGGAGAATCCAAGCCTTCAACGATATATCCTTCCAAACTCTTCAGCAATTGGAACCTAAAATGATTGGGACAAGGTAAGAGAATGAGGTTAGTACTCCACACGTACTAAGTATGAGATCTTATGCACATACAAAAGCAAAACATGCTAAAAAAGGACTTTTATCAAAACATGATTTTTTACCCCTTTTTGGGCTTAATGAAATGTTAAGTAAATCATACTAATCAACCAAACATTCTTACTATCCCAACAAGTAACACTTATCCCAACACACTTAGAATCATAAGTTACTACAACCCTAACATCAAGGAATAGTATCACAAGAATGAATAAGAGTTAAACATATCACAATAAGAAAGACAATTACTAACAAGTTCTTATTAAGACAACAAGTGCAATGACCAAGCAAAGCCCCATAACCTTACTCAATCAAGTATCCTCAACAAGAAAACATGACAAATGTACAACTTTACAATTCATGGAATTTATGCTTACATTTCATCGTATATTATCAATATAACCCAAGGTATATTCGTAAATGAACTAATCAACTTATAGTATCAACAATATGACATGGTCATCATATATATATACATCATATATTATCATAACATAAACATATACGAATCTCCTCCTAAGACTCCCCTCAAGACTAACTAGTTCAATGCCTAGGTAGAGTCCCATACCCCTACCTAGACTAGGATAAACCCCTTAGGTCATCCAAGTTAGAGTTCAAGTCATATAATTTTGTTTTGAACTTTTGGGAACATCTTGCCCTAACCCATATAGACCACATTAGTTATTGTGAAATCCGGTGTCATAAAACCCTACATCGAAACAAGGCGGACTACTTGCCAAGGTAGTACCAAACCTAAAACATAGCAACTACGTGGATCCAATAGCTAGTATTCCTATGGGGGGGAAACATAGTTAAAGAACTAGGAGATTTAGTTCGGATATCTTTATATGCCATGCATTATGATCTCCAATCTCAAGAGTGATTTAGTGTTCCTACCTTTCCTATGTGGGAAGGGACACTCCTCTATCTAGTTCACTCGATGCTAAGCTAGAGTCCCTTTTTGAAATGTATTCAAGCCTTTTTATCAATCATAACATAATTTAGGCCATAGGGTCCACCCCTTGTATAATCATCATGATCAATAGCTCAATAAGAATTTTATGAGTTTAAGTCCTTTCATCACAAGTCATATAAGTGAGGTTAACACTTTAGCATTTCATAACGTTTAAGGCACATTGATAGTTTTCACCATATATATAGCACATACACCTTAATCAACCTCACAACATAGTCAAGAATTTTTAATTCAACATCATACCACCCTATATTCCTATTATAAGGCATACTACAATGTAATATAATGACTTAACAACAAATAATCACAATGGTAAGTAAAGATAGAGATTGTAAGATTTACATGTTTTTCTCATAGTTTATCATAATGGTCTTACCATCAACCCATAAATTAACCCAAATTGAGGAGTAACATCATAGCACAATGATAATATATAGAATAACAAGGCCAATTGCATCTCTATAAGACAATTCATCTTTAGATCAAAACTTGAGACAAGTTACATAGGCTAATTTCACATTATAATTCATAACCTAAATCACAACTCAATTGAATGATCAACATAGAACATAAGTCAACATCACTAACTAGCGTTAGGTATAGAGGATCATGTTTTTCAATTTGACCAAACAATCAACAATTATCATAAAAACGTTGAATTACATGTAAATCTACCAAATATAACCCTAAGAGTATACTAACAACTCAATCCATAACTTCAATTTCATAATTGAATGAAACCCATAAGAAAACTCAACTTTTTGAAATCAACTTTGAAGGAACACTTTGAGGAAAGGATCTCAAAGGTTAATAGAACTCATACCTTAAAGTTTCTCAACAATATGATGAAGAATTAACCCTTTTCAAGCTTCCAAACCCTAGTTCTTGCTAGCCTTCAATGGTGGGTTCTTGTAGAGAGAGAATTAAGAGAGAAGAAAGAGGGTTTATTTTGAGAGTTGGCTTTAGGTTAATGAGGGTTAAGGGTATTTATAGATGGGCTTAAGTATCTTAATTAGTTTCCCTTTAATCACTATCTAACCCCTAAACCATTTAATTATTTTGAATGAAATCATTAAAATCTATCAGTGAAATTCGACCCTCATCGACAAGACCCCGTCGATGGTCCGTTGGTGAGTTGACTGACAGACCCCCCTCCGTCCTGCACTTCCGTCGTCTCTATCAGTGACTTTGCAGGAGAGTGTAACTGTAGCTAGGTAAACAAGGGCCTTCACAAATCTCTGTAAGTGTGGGACGAAAGTGGCCTTCGACGCCTCATCGAGCCAATTATGGACTGTCGTCTGCCCCGTCGATGCACACTGCTAGTAAGTGTTGCATCAAAAAGCAGGGGTCCTCCTCGAGGGCCCATGGTTGGTCCTCAGGGAGTCGTAGCCATACGTTCCAATCATAAAATAACTCATAAACCCATTAATTAGCTACCTTTCAACAAATTTTTATACATTTCCGACTTCTAAAAATTAGTAAAAGGCTAAGGCACAGTAACATCGCTTTGAACAAACTTCCCGGACGTTTTTAGACATTTTGGTTTTTAAACCTTCTAAATGACCTATATTCATTAAAAATGGACTTAGACACAGTGTTTAGACTTAATGACACCTATGTTAGGCTTTTCCTTGTGTCTTGGATTTTCAAGGTATTACATTACCCCCCCCCCAGGAACATTCGTCCCCGAATGACACTAACACTCCTTTAAAGGAAGGAATAGACCCAAGACTAGCAGCCCAACCAATCAACAATATAATTTGATATAGATCCTATCACTTCAATAATACTAATATCAAAACTCATATAACCACACCTAAGGCTCAAAACACTTCATCATGAGGCATTTCCTTTTCGCAACACTTATGAGCTCAACATACATCATATTTGTCAATTAGCACAAAGTTCAACTAAATAACATGCTACCTACCATTTCATGAAGACTTATCAAATCAAAATGCACAATATAACTCAAAACAAGCAAAATGAAATAGCATGTTTTTATAGCAATACTACAGTGACTTCACTATGAAACATAGTTTGAGGTTTTCAAAAATGACATTTTTGCAACACTTCACCCAAAAATCAAGAAACACAAATATTTGTCATAATTATATAATTAAAAAGAATGGCTAACCTTCATTCTCAAAAAGATGAGGATAACATGATTTCATATCGGCCTCGGCCTCCCATGTAGAACGCTCAACTAATTGATTTTTCCATAACACTTTAACCGAAACCGCCTCTTTATTCCTCAACTTCTTGACTTGCCTATCAAGAATTTGAACCGGGACTTCCTCATAGGAGAGGTTATCCTTGACACCAAGACCCTTAATAGAAAGAATGGACTCCGGATCACCTATACACTTTTACAACATATGAAACATGGAAAACCGGATGAACCGAAGCTGATTCACTAGGAATTTTCAATTCATAGGCAACCTTACAAGCCTTTTGAAAGATTTCATAGGGACCCACATAAAAAGGACTCAATTTCTTTTTCTTGCCAAACCTAACCACCCCTTTAATTGGTGAAATTTTTAAATACACCTTATCACCTTCTCAAAACTCCGAATCCTTTCTCCTATTATCGTCATAACACTTTTGCCGACTATAGGCCGTTTGCAATGGGTTCCTTATGATATGAACCTTTTTCAAAGTCTTATAAATAAACTAAGGACGAAGAAGTGATGGCTCCCCACTTCAAACCATCCAATAGGAGACTTTCACCTTCTACCATACAAGGCTACATAGGGAGCCATGGAAATGGATGAATGAAAACTATTGTTGTAGGCAAAATCAACTAAAGGTAAATGCCTATCCCAACTCCCTTTAAAATCAATAATGCAAGCTCTAAGCATATCTTCAAGGGTTTGAATCGTACTCTCCGCTTGACCATCTGTTTGGGGATGAAAAGCGGTGCTCAACTTCACCGTAGTACCTAACCCTTTTTGGAATGACCTCCATAATGTAGATGTGAATTGTGCGCCCCGATCCGATATGATTGATAACGGAATATCATGGTGACACACAATCTCATATAGGATGATTTTTGCATATTCCTATGCCGAATATGTGGACTTGACGGGTATAAAGTGAGTGGATTTAGACAATCGATCCACAACCACCCATATGGAATCATATGACTTTTCGGTCCGGGGTAAACCTACTACATAGTCTATATTGATATGTTCCCACTTCCAAGTTTGAATTTGGATCACTTGTAGTAAGCCACCTGGATTTAGGTGTTCGTCTTTTACTTGTTGTCAATTCGGACAATTAGCGACAAATTCCACTATGTCCCTTTTTAGACCTTCCTACCAATATATTTCCCTTAGGTCATGGCACATTTTTTCGACCCCGGATGCATTGAGTAGCGTGACCCATGTGATTTTTCTATGATTCGAACCCTCAACCAATCTACATCGGGAACACATAATCTCCCTTGATATATTAACACACCATCCCCCCCAGGGAGAATGATTCATTCATCTTTCAAAGAACTGATTCTTTAAACTCCATCAAGGCTAAGTCAAGGTATTGTTTGGACTTCACCTCAACCACTAACGATGACTCAGGGTTATGATGAACTACGACACCCCCATCCGGAGCACTCTAATACGTCATCCCCAACCTAGACAATCTATGCACATCCCTTGCTAGGTCCTTTTTGTTTTTATCAAGATGGGATACACTACCCATAGTCATCCGACTTAGGGAATCCGCAACTACAGTAGCCTTGTTGGGGTGATAAAGGACACTCATATCATAATCTTTCAACAACTCAAGCGACCTTCTTTGTAGGAGATTTAATTCTTTTTGGGTAAACGCAAGTTGGACGCTCTTATAATCGGTAAAAACATCCACATGAACCCCATACAAATAATGCCTAAAAATTTTCAAAGAAAATACCACGGCCACTAATTGAAGGTCATGAGTGTGGTAATTCTTCTCATGTACCTTTAGTGTCCTTGAGGCATAAGCTACCACCTTACCGTTTTGCATAAGCACACACCCCAAACCCTCTCGGGATGTGTCACAATACACCACAAAACCCTTTGTACCCTCCGATAAGGTCAGCACCAGAGTGGAAGTAAGCTTATCTTTAAACAATTGGAAGCTCTTCTCACATGCCTCCGACCACTCAAACTTTCTACTCTTTAGGGTCAAAGTAGTCAAAGGAGACGCAATGGACGCAAAACCATCCATGAACCTCTGATAGTAACCCGCTAAACCCAACAAACTCCTAATGTCAGTCGAAGTCAAAGAACTAGGCCAATTTTTCAGCCCTTCAATTTTCCTTGGGTCTACTTCAACTCCTTCACTATAAACGATGTCTCCATGAAAAGTAACAGATCAAAACTTACACTCACTATATTTGGCATACAATTGATGTTCTTTAAGGGTTTGCAACACTACCACTCATATGACCTATATGATCTTCCTCATCCTTAGAGTATACCAAGATATCATCAATGAAGACAATGACGAACGAATCTAGGTAACTTTTCAAATGACTCTTTTCATTAGGTCCATAAATGTCGTCGGGGCATTAATGAGACCGAAAGACAGGACCAAGAACTAATAATGTCCATACCTAGTCCGAATGTCCGTCTTTGGTACATCCTCTCCTCTCACCTTGAGTTGATAATACCCCGACCTCATATTTATCTTTGAAAAGTAACTTGCCCCTAGGAGTTGGTCAAATACGTCATCAATCCGACGGAGAGGGTACTTATTCTTAATAGTGACCTTCTTGGGTTGGCGGTAGTCAATACACATTCTCGAAGACCAATCCTTCCTTTTGAGAAATAACACCGGAGCACCCCATGGAGATATACTAGACATTATAAAGCCTTTGTCAAGCGAATCCTTGAGTTGAGCCTTAAACTCTTTCAATTTGACCGGAGCCATCCAATTTGGAGGGATTGAAATGGGATTTGTTTTTGGTAGAAAATCGATTCCAAAATCAATTTCCCATTTGGAAGGAATACCGGGAAGGTAATTAGGAAAAACCTTCGGAAATTTACTAACTACGGGGACCGACTCAATAGGAGGAATTTCAGAATCCATATCGTGGATTCTTACTATGTGATAGAGGCAATATTTTGAGATCATTTTACATGATTTTAGACAAGATATGATGCGACATCTAGGAATAGAATTTTTCCCCTTCCACTTAATAACGGGTTTATTTTGGAAGTTAAACCTCACCGCTCTTGTCCTACATTCAATGTATGCAAAACATGCATGGAACCAATCCATACCTAAAATAATATCAAAATCAAAAAGCATATTGAGAGGTACTAGATCGACATAAGGAACTCTATTGGGCAATGAAATAGGACAATTTTGATGGACTCTTTTAGAAATGACGGACTCTCCCACTGGAACGCACATACCCTCATTTCAACAATTTTCGTGTGCTATAGCACACCATTATTTAGGTGATCCAGATTTCGACGTCAAAAATGTTGAAATTTTTGTGGACGTCCGTCAAGACCTTCAATATGCAGCCAGTTGGCCCTCACGGCCAGTCAAACCCTATTTCAATGTTAACCGAGCCCTGAAGCGCATATACCCCCAATTTAAATGATTTTTGTATGCTATAGCACACCATTTTTTAATCAAGATTTTGACATTCGAAATGTCTAAATTTTTAGTGGTTATCTTTCAAGACCTTGTATATGCATCGGCTTGTCCCTTACGGCCAGACCGACACATTTTCAAGGTTAAATGAGACCCTAAGCGCGCATACCCCCATTTCGACGATTTTCATATGCTATAGCACACCTTTTTTTGGTGATCCAGATTTCGACATCCAAAATTCTTATGTTTTTTGTGAGCGTCCGTCAAGACATTGTATCTACAGCTAGTTGTCCCTCACTGCAAGTCCAACCCGTTTTCAATGTCAAACGAGTCCTGAAGCGCGCATACCCCCCATTTCGACGATTTTCGTGTCCTATAGCACACATTTTTTTAGTGATGCATACTATGACGTAAAAAAGCACAAAATTGATTGTGGACGTCCATCATGACCTTTGCTATGCAGCTGGTTTCCCTTCATGGACAGTCTGACCCATTTTCAAGGTCAAATGAGCCTAAAAGCGTGCATACCCCCCATTTCAATAATTTTTGTGTGCTATTGTACAACAGTTTTTCTTGTGATGTGTATTTCGATATCAAAAATACCAAAATTTTTTGTGGACATCTGTCAAGACTTTGGCTATACGTCTAGTTGTCCATCACGGCCAATCCAACCCATTTTAAAGGTCAACTAAGTCGCAAAGCGTGCATGTCCCTCATTTCGGTAATTTATGTGTGCTATAGTACAATTTTTTTGATGATCTGGACTCCGACGTCAAAAATGCAAAATTTTTTGTGGACGTTTATCAATACCGTGTCTATGCAGCAGGTTGTCCCTCCCAGCATGTCCGACCCATTTTTAAGGTCAAACAAGCTCCGAGACGTGCATTCCCCCCCTCCCCCAATTTCGATGATTTTTCGTGTGCTATAGCACATAATTTTTTCGGTGATCCGAATTTTGATGTGAAAAATGCAAACTTTTTTGTCGACTTCCATAAAGACCTTGGCTATGCAGCTGGTTCGCCCTCACGGCAGTCCTACCTATTTTTAATGTCAAATGAGCACTAAAGCACGCACACCTTCAATTTTGACAATTTTCGTGTGCAATAGGACATAATTTTTTCCGTGTTCTTTATAACGAAGTCAAAAATGCCGAAATTTTTTGTGGATGTCCATCACGACCATTGCTACGCATCCGGTTGTCCCTCACAACCAGTCCGACCCATTTTTAAGTTTAAAGGAGCTCCAAAGAGCGCATATCCTTCCCTCATTTCAATGATTTTTCATTTGCTATAGCACACAATTTTTTGATGATCTGGATTATGACGTAAAAAATGCCAAACTTTTTTGTGGACGTCCGCCATAGAGGATTTCACTCGGATGAACCCTGTTATCTTCTATGGATCTATGGTTGATGAAGACCCCCAAGATTTTATTGGTGAGGTCTATAAGATACTATTTTCTATAGGATTTTCTAAAAACTATAAGGCCGAGTTGGCCACATATCAACTCAAGGATGTGGCCTAAACATGGTATGTGCATTGGAGGGATAATAGGCCTCTTAGGGGTGGGCCGGTCATTTAGGAGATCTTAAAAAAGGCATTTCTTGACCAGTTTTTCCCTAGAGAGAGGAGGGAGTCTAAGGTGGTGGAATTCATTAACCTTTGCCAAGGAGGTATGAATGTTTATTACTACTCTTTGAAGATCATCAAATCGTCCAAATATACTCCTTCTCTGGTTTCCGATCGTAGAGACGAAATGAGTCGCTTTGTGACACGTGTAATTGATGACTTGCAAGAAGAAAGTCATTCAGCGATGCTTCATGATAATATTAATATTTCCCGTCTTATGATGCATGCTTGTTGGGTGGAGGAGGATAGAGAAAAATGGAAGGATAGAGATACAAGAATGGCAAGGTCTTTTGAGAGTGGAGCTATAATTAATAGTCTTGAGATCCAAGAAGAGCCTAGATTCAAGAAGAGATCCTCAAATCAAGTTCCATCAAAATTTCCTAAGACTCATGATTTAAAGGTGCCTAAGATGAGAGTCTAAAAGGGGAAAATGTTGAAACTCGTCAAGTGAGAAGCCTACATGTCCCATGTGCCTCTCCCGATATAGTGACTAGTATGTAAAAAATCTTTTCGATTGATGTATATTTTTTTACTTGATCCGGGTGCTACCTTGTCATTTGTTACACCTATAGTTGCTAAAAAGTTTGATACTTTACCCGATATTTTGCATGAACCTTTTTAGTGTCTACTCCGGTGGGTGAGTCGGTTGTTGCAAAAAGGGTATATAGAAATTATCATATCACATTGACCTATAGAGTTTGTATTGTGGATCTAGTTGAATTAGATATGCTTGATTTTGATATCATGTTTGGTTTGGATTGGTTTCATTCTAATTACGCTACTATTGATTGTAGTACAAGAGTTTTGAGGTTTAATTTCACAAATGAACCAGTTGTTTAGTGGAAGGGTGGGAATTCTTGTAAGACCCCGAAGATGACCTAGGTTAACTGTGGCCTAACGTTTTGGTATTGAAATTATAAGGTCCTAAATATGTCTAATATATGGTATAGAGGTAGTATCTAAAGTATTAGGTGTGTTGGAACTGAAACGTCAAAGGACTACCAAGACGTTCGATGACTAAGTGACCTATGTGCCTTTTATGTGGTTCTATGTGCTTATGTGTGTTTGAGGTTTTAAGGTCATTAAATGAGTTAATATATCATGTATAGTCAGTGTTTAAAGTTTTGTGAAGGTTGAAGGTCAAACGAATAAGAATGTCCAAGGCATTCAAAAGATATGCCTTGAATTGACCTTGTGCGTCTAGGCATGTTTCGTCGAGTTTTACGTGTTCGTTTTTGATGAAATTCATGTCAGAGGTGTCCTTGAGGAAATTATACCCAAGTACCATCAAAGGGTCCTTGAGGAAGGACCCAAACCTGTTGCCAAAATAGTCCCAGGCAGACCTTGGTGATAGAGTAGTCAACGGCCCGTTGTCCTGATGACACCCCATCAAGGGTCCCTTCATGGGGGAATTAAACAAGGCTGCAGTTTTGAACTTTGTCCAATCACTGTAGCTACCAACGGAGGGATGTGACACCCCGTCGTGGCTGTGATGCCCCATCAAGGCCAGGCGTCGCACACACCTGTGTTCCTGCGCAGGCTGCTGTCCACTTAGGGGTGAATGGGTAAATTAACCCAACTTATAAATTATGTCATTGGTGGTTTATTGAGGGTCTTTTTAGTATTTTAATAAATTATATAAAGGGTAAAGGAATTATTGAATTAAGGTTAGTTGTCTGGAACAACATCATATTAATCCTTAGAAAAGTCATCATGATCTTCTTGTCGCCATTGTGAGGTAGTCCTAGTGGACCTTCGTTGATATGAGAACGAAGGCTAGAACCGAGTGAGTATGGTAAGGGAAAGTAATTCTAGTTAAGTATGAGACAATATTACAAAGTATGCCCTTCATATTGCTTAACCATGTGCCTAGATGGAATGTGTCTAAGTTCTGCCATTGGCAAGTAGAACAACCCATAGGAGTAGGATATAACTCTAGAGTCCATGTCTAGCTATCATGGTCTATGTCGGTTATTGCCTATTCTCATCGTATGGAATACCTATTAGAATTAGAGGAGTTTATGGAGTTTAGGTGGTAGTATGGGATGCTATCTAGACATTGTGCAATAGACTTTAAAGGTGTTATGTGGAGTTCCTAGGTCCTGTCCAAGACCATCACTTGGATGTCGTCTACGTGATGTATTAGTCTTAATAAACTAATGAAGTAATGATTTATGTTATGTAATATGTAAATGGAATAAGTAACTATCTAGAGTATTTAAGGATTGTCTAGTTAAGGTGTGAAGGGGGCATAGGAAAGGTTACTTCATATGTTACAAAGATGAGTCTTAAGAATGACTCTAATTATGGAGGATGTTTATTATGTGGACATGATACGAACATAGGAAGTCATAAGGATTATTTAGGTAGTCTTGAAGAGGTCAATCATGGACGTTATGTTCTTGACCTACTTAAGTAAGTCTTTTGATAGCCTTTGAAGAGGAAATGTCATGTTTGATGTCTTGAAGTATTCATGTGGCTCATTATAAGTAATCCTAAGGGTCGTTTAGGCACATCTAGAGAGGGTGTATGGGCGGTCTATCTTTGTGTAACTTAAACGAATATTAGGATAGCCTTGAGTGAGAAGATTACAAGCTAAAGGGTGTCTAAAATGTTGAACTAAGTACTTCACTGTACTTGTGGGATGTGACAGTAAGAAAGTAATTAAAAATCCTCATAAAGACCACAAGTGCAATGACAAAGCAAAGCCCCATAAACTTACTTAATCAAGTAACCCAACACGAACTACAATTAGTATCATACTTCACATAGCAAAGTCTTCAAATACTCATAGGTTCATACTTTAACAATAAAGACCAATTGGATGTTCCTAGGAATCATAATCCTCATATATAGTCATTTACATTTATCATCATCTATATACATAATATTAACTTCCTAAAGATCCTATCAAGGCAAACTAGTGCAAGGCAAAGGTAGAGTCTCATACCCCTACGTAAGCTAAGTCAAACCCCTCAAGTCACTTTAATTAGTTTATACTTCATTATTTCTTTTTAATTTAGGAAACACTTGCCTTAACAGACATAGACCACATGAGCTAAATGTGGAATCCGGTGTCATAAGACCTTACACCAATGGAAGGTGGTATACCAGCCAAGGTAAGACCTAATATAAACATAGCTTCCTATATGGATACATTAGCTAGTCTTCTTATAGTGGTAACATAGTTCGAGAACTAAGAGATAGGTATTCCTTCTTCGTACCATATTACAATTGGGCTTCCTCTTTTGGGAATCCCTTGGATGAGTGTCCCTCAAAAGTGGAGTCAACATCTTATGGGGAACTATAGGGTTGAACCTTTCCTTTTTATGAAAATTCATCATTTTCCATTGTCAAGTTCGCTCGGTGCTAAGCTAATTCCCTTTTTTTTGAATGTCTTTAAATCTTCATTAACAATCATTACTTAGTTTGGGTCATATGGTCTAAGCCCTTGTATAATCATTATTATCATAGCTCAATAAGAATTGCATGAGTAATAGTCCTTTCATCACAATTCATATAAGTAACGTTAACATTTTACATATCATATCATAATAGGATACATTGATACACTTCACCATCCTTAGAACATGTACACCCTAAGCAACCTTACAACCAAAGTTAAGAAATATCAATTCAATCATCATAACGTTTTATGAATCCTAGCTAAGGCACACTTCAACACAACATCATGACTTTATCACAATTTAACCACAATTTGAAGTAAGGAATAGGAAATACAATACTTACCAAGCCTCCTCCATAGTAATCATAAAGGCGTTACCAGAAAACCACAATTCAACCCCAATTTGGTCATCACATCAATATAGTTCAATAACCACTAAGATAATAAAGGTAGAAGAGTCACTACACCATAATTCAATACTAAACAAAAGCTTTGAAACAAGGCACTTAAGCCAATCTTCTTAACCTAGATCATTACTCAAGAACTAGTGTGAAAGACTACAGTTCTTCTCAACATGTTTATGATCAGTGTAATACCAATAACTAATAATGATTTAACATTTAATCAAGGCAATTGAATCAATTCCAACATAATTCACATCAAGACCAACCTAGGGTTAAGGGTTAGGGATCATGTTCTTCAAATTGAATCAAACCATTGCAATTAATAAAAATTACTACAAATTGAATCAAACCATTGCAATTAATAAAAATTAAGTTCAATTACATGTTATTACATCCATTTTACCCTAAATAAACCATAAACAACTTAGTTCACCACATAATTTTTGTAACTAGCTGAAACTCATAAGAAAACTCAACTTTTGAAATCTATTTTGAAGGAATCCTTCGAGGAAAAAGTCTCAAAGGTTTATTAGATCCTACACCTTAAATTTTGATGAATATGTGATGGTAAATTCGTCCCTTTACAGCCCCAAAAATCTTATCCTTGCTAGACTTCAATGGTGAGTTTAAGTAGAGAGAAAAAAAAGAGAACGAAGAGAGTTTGGTGTTTTAAAGTTCTAATACTTTAATTGCGATTAGGGATTTTATATGGGTTTTAAGTTAGTTATTTAGTCACACCTTAATACCTAACTAATCCATAGTAACTTAATTAAATAAATTATTTAACATTTAAAATGTTACAGAAATATAACCCTCACAGACGGAACCCCGGCGATGGGCCGTCTGTGAGTCTACGGAACTTCGCCCTCTCGTCTTGCACTCCGTGGATGAGTTCTTGATTGTTCAGGCAAGGTGATTTCTAACCATGGCTAAGTGTGGGACAATGGTGGCCTCGATTCCTTCTTTTCCCACACTTGGCCCGTCTCTTTCTCCGTCGATGCAGACTGCCGGCAGTGTTGCTTCAAACGCAAGGGCCTCCTCAAGTGGCCTTGGTTGGTCCTTGGGGAGTCATACAAGGACGTTCAACCAAGAAACAACTAAAACACTTATTAATTACTACCTTACAACTCTTCATACGTTTCAAAATCCTAAAAACTAGTCCAATAGGCTATGGCACGCTAGTACCTCTTTGAAACAACTTGTGGACGTTAAGGACGTTTTTGAATGTTTTGGTTCTTACACTTCCTAACTAACCTAAATTTATTAAAATGGACATAAAAACAGTTCTTAGACCTCACGACACCGATGATAGGCTTTACGACATGCCTTGAAATTTCTAAATGTAATATTATCCCCCCCTAAAAAACATTCGTCCCCGAATGACATTAGACACTCTTTTGAAGGAAAGGATAGACTCAAGACTAGCAGCCCAACCAATCACAATTTCTATTCAACATAAATAAAATCATTTAAACAAGGCAATTTCAAAACTCCAATAACCACACATAAGGCTCAAACATTTCATCATGAGGTATTTCCTTCTCACAAAACACATGAGCTCAATATGCATTACATGAGTCTAGTTAGACAAAGTTAACCTTAACAACATGCTACATAAAATTTCATAAAGAGTAATAATATGCAAATGCACCCCATTACTCAATGCAAACAAAAAACATAAATTTCAGGTTTTCAAGGCAACATTACATTAACTTCACTGTATAGCGTTCAAAAATGCATACTTTGCAAAACTTCACCCAAAAATCAAGAAACCTTAAATTCTAGTCATATTTATATTATTAAAAGGAATGACTAACCTTAATTCTCAAAAAGATGAGGGTAACAAGACTTCATGTCGGCCTCGTGCTCCCATGTTGCACCCTCAACTAGTTAATTTTTCCATAACACTTTTATGGAAACCACCTCTTTGTTCCTTAATGTCTTGACTTGCCTATAAAGAACTGGAACTGGAACTTCCTCATAAGAGAGGTTAACCTTGACACCACGACCCTCAATAGGAAGAATGGACTCTTGATAACCAATACACTTTTTCAACAAAGAAACATGGAAACCCGGATGAACCGGAGCCAATTCACTAGGGAGTTCTGATTCATAGGCCACGTTACCAACCCTTTCAAAAATTTCATAGGGGCCCACATAAAAAGGAATCAATTTCCCCTTCTTGCAAATCTAACCACTCCCTTCATAGGTAAAATTTTCAAATACACCTTATCACCTCCCTCAAACTCCAAATCCCTCCTCCTATTGTCGGAATAGGACTTTTGCCGACTATAGGCTGTTTGCAACTAGTTCCTTATGATATAAACATTCTCCAAAGTCTTATAAATCAAATCGGGACCAATAAGTTAAGGTTCACCCACTTCAAACCATTCTATAGGGGACCTACGCCTCCTACCATACAACGCTTCATAGAGAGCCTTGGATATGGATGTGTGGAAGCTTTTATTATAAGAAAACTCCACCAAAGGCAAGTCATTATCCCATTTCCCCTTAAAATACATGATGCAAGCTCTAAGAATATCCTCAAGAGTTTGAATAGTGTGTTCCGCTTGACCATCTGTTTGAGGATTAATAACGGTACTCATCTTCACCTTAGTACCCAAACCTTCTTGTAACGACCTCCATAACCTAGATGTGAATTTTGCACCCCGGTCTGATATGATTGATAATGGAATACCATGATGACACAAAACCTCATCTATAAATATCATTGCATAATGCTCGCCGAATAGGTGGATTTGATGGGAATTAAATGAGAGGACTTAGTCAACCTATAAAAAATCACCCATATAGAATCATATGACTTTTGAGTCTGAAGTAACCCTACTACAAAGTCCATATTATTGTCCTCCCATTTCCAAGTAGGAGTTGGATTTATATTATTAATCCACTCGACTTTTGAAGTTAGGCCTTTACTTGTTGGCCATTTGGACACCTAGCAAAAAACTCCGCTATGTCCTTCTTGAAACCATCCCACCAATAAATCTCCCTTAGGTCATGGTACATCTTAGTCGAACCCGAATGAATAGAGTAGCGGGACCCATTGGCTTCTTCAGGAATCCGGTCACTCAACCCATCTCACCGAGAACACACAATCTACCTTGGTACCTTAACGCTTCATCCCCCCCAAGGACAATGACTCATTTATCTTGTCGAGAACCGATTCTTCCAACTCCATTAAAGGTTAATCAAGGTGTTGTTTTTCTTTCACCTCAACCATTAAGGATGACTTGGAGTTATGATGGACTATGACACCCCCATTTGGAGAACCTTCCATCCTCACCCTGAACCTATCCAACCTATGAACTTCCTTTGCAAGGTATTAATTGTCTTCATCAACGTGGGCTACACTACCCATAGTCATAAGACTTAGGGCATCCGTCACCACATTGTCCTTGCCGGGGTGATAAAGGACACTCATATCATAATTTTTCAACAATTATAACCACGTCCTTTGCCGGAGTTTCAACTCCTTTTGGTAAACACATATTGGAGACTTTTATGATTGGTAAAAACATCAACATGAACCCCATACAAGTAATGCCTCAAAATTTTCAAAGCAAACACCATGGCCGCTAACTTAAGGTCATGAGTTGGATAATTTCTCTTATGTACCTTAAGTTGTCTAGAAAAACAGGCAATCACCTTCCCATGTTGCATAAGCACACACCCCAAACCCATATGCGATGCATCCTAATTCACAACAAACCCTTTCGTACCCTCCGATAATGTCAACACCGGAGCGAAAGTAAGCCTATGTTTCAACAATTGGAATCTTTCCTCACACGCCTCCGACCAATCAAACTTCTTACACATTTTGGTCAAAGTAGTCAAAGGAGATGTAATTGATGACTCAGATAATAACCCGCTAAACCCAAGAAACTCCTAATGTCGGTTGGAGTTAAAGGTCTAGGGAAATTTTTCACTGCCTACGTTTTCCTTGGGTCTACCTCAAAGCCCTATCTAGAGATAATGTGCCCAATAAATGCCACCGAGATCAACCAAAATTCACGTTGGCTATACTTAGTAAATTACTAATGTTCTTTAAGAGTTTGCAATACCACCCTCAAATGACCCATGTGATCACCCTCATTCTTTGAATATACCAAGATGTCATCAATGAACACAATGACAAAAGAATCTAGGTAATTTTGAAACACCATATTCATTAGGTTCATAAACACCATCGGAGCATTAGTGAGACTGAAAGAAATTACCAAGAACTCATAGTTCCCATACCTAATCCGAAAGGCCGTCTTTGGGACATCCTCATATCTCACCTAAATTGTACTACCCTGACCTCAAATCTATCTTTGAAAAGTAACTTGCCCCTTGGAGTTGATCAAACAAGACATCAATCCATGAGAGAAGGTACTTATTCTAAATGGTGACCTTGTTAAGTTGACGGTAGTCAATAAATATTCTCAAAGACCCATTTTTCTTGTTTACGAATAAGCACCGCTACCATAAGTGGAACATACCAAACATTATCATAATTTGATACCTATACTACAATATATAGAAGGTTAGGTCAGCTTTTCACCACTCCAATCTCACAACTCCAATTCATACACAGATCGACCTACTCAATAAAAAGGCTCATATCAATTGACAAAATGACCAATGCATATCAATAATCACAATATCCAATGAATCCAAGATAATACTATATGAATTCATTTATTTAGGACAACCTACATTAAATTCTAACATGATTCTTTCATAATTCAATAGCCTATACAAAGCTACACATGAATTCAATAGTATAGTGACATGATCAAATTACCCATAATATAGTCAAAAATAGGATTGCATGATATTCATGAGTTCATAGAGTTTTTATAGTCTAAAATAATCAAATTAACATCAATTCAATCATAATACAATAATTCAAAAGGTTTTATGTAAGAACCCATGGCTAGATTTCAATTTAGATACTCATACTTTTAGAAAGTCATGGAAAACCACTTTGAAGATTGGATTCTTGAAGAAAAGAGATTCAAGGATTAAAGACAACCTTAATTTATTCTAAGACACGAAATTGAATACAAATTGATGGAGATATTAAGCTTCAAGCCACAATCTATCTTCAAGGTTCAATGGTGTTGTACAAAGTACTTTAGGGGTGTTGGGTTTTTGATTTTTAAAGTGAATCTATCTTAGTGTCCAAGACTTATAAACCCAATTAGAATACCCAAATTAACCCTAACGAACCATCCAACTAATTTTTAGAAAGATAGGTGAATTACCTAAATTGCCCTTGAGGTGGTTGAGGCTCTGCACGAAATTTCAGGTCTCATCGATGGTTCCCTATTGATGGGGAGTCAGTACATCGACGGTCCGTGCTGACAACCATCGATGTGATCTAAGTCTGCATCTTTGTATCTCAAGTTCCTGCAACTTAGTGTCAATCTATGACCTAAATGATGGGGAGTCGATGGACCTACGGCCCGTTGATGACCCCTCGTTGGTTGGGCTGGTCTTGACCGCTTTTTGCGACAAATTGGGTCCTCCTCAAGGACCCTTTAGTTTATACATGGGTATATTTTACCAGAAGTTACCAACTTAAATTCACTCTTATACATGTTAGGAGCCCTTCACATCAATTTCAACCAAAAAAAACACGTAAAACATGTAAATGCAAACCTAAATGTACACGCACGTCTCAAGGCATAACATTATAACGTCATGGATGTTTGACCTCCAAAAATCACCAAACTTTAGAAATTTCCTATAGACAGTATCATAAATCATTTTATGACTTTAGAACCTCATGGCACTCGTGTTAGGCTGTAGCTTCACCGAAATCGTTTTAGAGGGATTATAGTTTTGCTAAGTTTGGAGTCAGTTATAAAAGATTTTTAGATCATATTTAAACCCTTTAAAAATTAAAAACCCCAATACTCAATAAAACATAAAAAATGCAAAAACTCTATTGTCTTCCAAATTGTCTCGAAACTCCATTAAAAGGAAAAACTCAAGCTCAATCTAGAAAATGAATTTTTAAGTGCTTTCTTCTCCAGTTGTTTGGGATTTTCTTCTATTAAGGTGTTCTAACAATTTATCCTTTGTTAAACTTTCATCGAAGGATTTTAATCAATGTTTTTCCAATGTGATCATAAGATTAAAATTGCTATCCCTCCAATCTGTCCATGGAATATTGTCTAACTAATTTCATAGTCATTTAAATGATGGATTTGTGATTAATCAATGATTTTATGATTATTTTAAATAAAATTCCATTAAAAAGCATGATCTCCTTAATCTCTCAATGTAGTCTATAATGTGGGTCTTATGATCTTTTTTGGATGTTCATGATATTGTGATTCGATTGTGTTGAATTGTTTATTGCTATTGTTATATATATCAATTGAATATGATATGGTTAGAGTTGATCAATGGAGACCATAGATTGGAAGTGTTGGTGAGTTTACCTAATTCCTAGTCTTTGGTACTTAACTTGATGATGTATGGTATGGTCCACTTACGTGGGGGTGTTTACATCCTTGTTTATTTATAAATGTTGTGATCATTGGCCTTGAGGGTTATATATGTAAAATGACTCAGTGTGATGGTTATCATGATTCTGAAAGAGTTATCTAGTCTCCATTACTAGTATATCAGTAGGGTGTATTGATAATGTTATGTATTTGTTAATGAGGTTATTAGGGTTAGGTATGGTCTACATGTTTCATTGAGATCAATACTTTTGTGTAGAATGACCCTTCCTATGTAACCCTATATAATGTGTGGTCATATGCATGTTAGGAGTCTTCTATTCAAATGTTGGAAATGATCTTGTCTCCTCTGATGTAATGTGAGTGTTTGATCTTTAGAGGGTGGTTTTCTCAATACCATGTTGTTGCGATTATGTGATAATGTTGACCAATGTGTAGATGCACATCACATGTATATCTATGAGTAGGATAGATTCATGGTGTCAATTGAAATAATAGTTCTCATATGCACCATTATCTATTACTATGCATGTAAAATATATGAATGATAAAGTATGAGCATGTGTTGTCTAAACGAGCTTATGTGAAAGGTTTCCTTATATATGCATACATACACACATCAAATCATGAATGAAGTATGTTAGTGATGATCTACTGGTTAAGAGTCTTTTGGATTATTTTCCCTAATTCACTCTAAACTAGACTATACTATGATTATGTAAAAGGATATTCTCATATATATTGGTTTTGATAAAAGGAAATTTTCATCATTTAACATATGTGTTAAGTGTATATATACAAGGATTTAATCTCCAAAAACCTATCTTATGAAATAATGTTAATAAAGACTTGAAAGATTTTCTAAAAGGGAAAGCTAGCTTAGTACCGAGTGAACTTGACAACGATAGGTGTCCATTCCAAAAGGGAATGTAGGTTCACCAATGTACTAGACTATACTATGATTGAATATAGGTTCAACAATTCCCTCATGAGGTGGAAACTACAATGCTATCTATCATAAAGAAGATTTTTAGTAACAACCTACTAATTCCTTAACTATGTGCCCCCACAGGAACCTAGCAAGTAGATCCACCTTGATGATTGCATTTTGTTTATGTTCTACTATGGCAATTAGAATACCATTCTTTTGGTGTGAGTTGATGAAAACATATTCCATGTTTTTCTCAGATGGTCTAATGTCTGTTAAGGAAAACTTTCTGAAATCTAAAATGAACAATGGAATTAAGATGATGAACCCCATGATGCAAGATTTCTAACAAAATGTCTTCTTTAAAAGCATGTTTTTGCATGGTTATCATACATAGTGGATTCTTGTACTCATATCATTTTTTTTATAATTTTATACAAAGTGTAGGTGGTGATGACTAGAAGATCTTTCATAAAATGAATATATTTGATAGCTATTCCCAGTGCAAGTGTCCTTATGATTCAAGAACCTTCATGTGAAGATATTATTTAAGCTCATGTTATTGTATAGATTATTCTTTTATGTTGTGAAGGGTCGTGTCCTCATTATATTATATTGATTTTGAGTCTAAGATGGGAAGACGAGACTTAATGTCTAAACAATGTACTTATGATCATATATATAAAGTAATGTTCTAGCATTATGTTATGCTATAAAAAATTTTAAATTTTCCGCCAAATTTCTATGACAATGCCATGAATGATGTCTATGTGCTTGTATAAAACCTCGGAGAGGTCAAGTATGGTTAGTAACTTCTAGGGTGTGTCCCCGCTCGTGTCAAATGTGGTATCAAATCATTAGGTTTATAGAAGGTGGTGTAGATTACAAAGTCTCATAATGTCACGTCTAGCAGAGTCTTGTTCATCAGGCATCACCGCTCAAAGCTAGTCTATCGGTGCTCAGTATAAAGTTCCATTACATTCAACTTACACGTCATGGAAGCATGAATCTAGTATGAGGACATCATGGCTCAATAGATGATTTCTCATCTCATCATTAGTATTAAGTGTGTTAATCTCAATACTTTCATTAGAGTGTTCATAGAGACTGGTCTTTTCATTAACTTTACACTCTCATACGTTAGTACGTTTTTGTAACATTTACTTAGGCTCATTTTAGATTGCTCTAATCTTTTACATTAGCCTCATATCATGTTGTAACCACATTCATTAACATTAGAAAATTTTTTCTTCATAATTACTCACCCCTTTTTACGTGACTATTCAATTCATCATATGCCAATGTACATGGCCAATTGTGTGTTTCACACTCTTACTTAAACCTTCTACGGTTTTATCATTTCATTACATAATATTCGTTTCATCATATGCCAACGCACTTGGCCTTTTAGTGCGTTTTACACTCTTACTTAACCCTTCTAGGATTACATCATTTCATTACATACATCTTAGATTCACTTTTTTTTTAAACGTATGTTAGACTTATGGATCTATACATACATGCCATGAGGCTTCATTTATAGTTCATTTCAGTTATTCATATCTTCCTAAGATTATGTGGTAGAAGACTTATGCATCTTGTATGTATGCCAAGATCTCAATTTCGACCTAAGTAGGAAACATTATTCTTGAAGATTTTATTCACGTATGACATTATGTATCAATACGGAATTTTGGCAAAGGAACCCGATTTTCCAATCCCTTGAACAACATCTACATTTTTTATTCATTTTTGTTTGATCCATACGTCTTGGGTACCCATGTTCGAGCCCCAATGCGTTGATTTTATTTTTCCCATAATTTCTTTCTTCATTTTTCGCTTAATGGGACTAAGAGGATGTGAGATCTAACCCCCACAACCACATCTACTTTTTATTTTCATTTCCTTTAAATTTCCCTCCTTTGGCCGAGCAGTTCTGGGTTCGAACCCTCACAACTCCTCTTTCATTTCTTTTACTTTTTCTCCTTAAATATTCCTAGGAGGTTGTGTGTTCGATTCCCATGCCTCACATCTCTTTTCTTTCATTTCCTTTGACACTCCTTCATGGCCTAGAGTTTGTGGGTTCTATTCCCACTTCTCACATTTAATTCTACCATTTTCTTTACTCTCCTTCACTGGCTAGAGGTCGTGGGTTCGATTCCCACGCCTCTCATTTTATTTTATTTTTTATTTCACTCTTCCTTAGATTTTATCGAGAGGTGGTGGGTTTGAATCCCACTCCTCTCATTTCTTAGTTTTTATTTTAAGTTATATTTTCCAGCCAATACCATGGTTCGAATCACCTTCACCACATTTCTTTTTACTTCTTTATTTTCATGTTTTTTAACATGGTGAGGTCACTGGTTCAATCCACCGTGAACTCACTTGTTTTAATTCATTTTTTTCAACATTTTGAACCCTCTTTGCTGACCGAAATTCATCAATTGAAGCTGGAATTTTCTTAAACAATTTTTCATCATCCTTTCATCAAGTTACACCTTAGTTCTTAGGGGAATTTCGTAGTGCATTTAAAACGTTTTAGGTGCGTCTTCATGTATTCATTTATCCTAGACATTATCCCTCAAATCAGACACATTTCAACTCGTATGAACATCACATTTACATCAACATGTGTACATGAAATATTACGAACTATAATGCCATTTCAAGTCCTAAACCATGAACAAAAGCCACGACAAGACACACATACACACTTTATTACATTTTCGGAAACATCAACATAAGTCAAATAATTTCAAACATACATATAAACACATAATACTTATGAAAACACGTTTCATCCCTAGTTTTCTACTAGCAAACATAACAAGCCTATGATTCAATGGGAGCTGGTGACAGGGACATGCAACGGGGAACGATCCTAGTTTTCGGAATGAATATTCTGAACCTTGAGGGTTCACATGGGAAAGGCACAAAGAGAAAAGATAAACCATACCTTTTTGACGTTAAAATCCTGAATTTCTTCCCAAAAACATCACCCAAGCACACGTCTAAGACTCCTCAATATCAACTCCACTCGACTGAAAAACTCCCTTAGCCTAGTGTTCGATTAACATTTGTTTTCTTGTGATTTCGTGTGAGTTCTTCAAGGGTGAAGAACATGGTTTTTTTTTCTGCTTTTGTATATTATTTTGGCAAAGAAACAACGTGATAAATAATAAGAGAGATTGAGCGTGAGACTAGAAAGATAAATGTGAGAGAGTGGGAGTTGTAGGAGGCTTAGGAGTCTAGTTTTAGGACATAGTCAATAAGGTTTTGTTTATTTATTAAAAATCTGATTATTATTTTATTTTAAATCAGAAATGAATATTAATTATTAATTAATTACATTAATTCAATAGCTTAAATAAAAAATCACATTAATTCGTTGCTTACACCTAGGTTCGAACCCAGGTGGAGCAACACTTCACTTCACGAGCCATATTTCGGCCTTCTCTCCCCAAAATACCCCTCCATCTTATTAATTAAATATTTAATTGTATATTTAGGGTAATTACGTTACTACCCTTATCTTGGAAAAATACTATTTTACCTTTAGACCCTCCAAACCTAAGATTTTCACTTTTTAAGTCCGGTAAAGACTCCTTAAAGTAAATCTTCGTATTCGAGAGCCCTACATGGTTGGACCCAACCTTTACAAGCTTAACTAACTCCCCAAGTTAGTTGGCTTTGCTGTATCAAGGGTTCCGAGGTCTGATTCTACGAGCATCAATCTGTGTGAACCCTTGTCTAATCATACGCATTCTTGACACATTAAGCATTTATTATCTTATCCATTTTTAGGGTTTTTACATTATACCCCCCCCCCAGGAACATTCGTCCCCGAATTACAGTACACTTTGCTAACAATAAGTATGTCATCTATAGAATGTACAAATGTATAGGTAATCTAATACTCCCCGTTGGTGAATATCTTATTAACATATTAACATGAGGGTGCACATCCTTGAAACCTACTAGTAGTTTCACTTTAATAGACTAAGGAAATCTTTCCTCAACTAATCTTATCAAAGCATACAACATCAGTAAACATATAAATCATAAAAATCAGCAACTAACATGATTTCTCAAACATATTAACCTAATACTAGTGCATAGACACCATGCACAGTCAAATACTTGAAGGATTAACTAAGTCTACTCACCCGAGACTTCACCAAAGGTGCCTTCCCCAGCACCCCCAAACTTGAGTGCGAAGAATCGTTGCCTCCTTGGAGCCTTTTCACTTGGAACATTAGACTGAACTCTCTCCTCCCCTTGTTCTTGACATATCCTAATCGGACAATCCTTCACAATGTGACATGGTTTGCCACAACTATAACAAGCGTTAGTCCCCATCAAGCACTCTCCTCCCTGTAGTTTGCCACACTTCCTGCAAGGTTGTCTCTCCTGAGTTGTAAAGTTTTACGAACATCAACGAGTAATCCCTGACTGACATCGAGCCCTGCTTAAGGCTGATGAAGTTTTCAACCTTAGCCTCCTTCATTTATCTGGGAAATAACCGCTCTAGAAAAGCCATATTCAGAATATTCAGGTAATAGGACCTCCTTCTAAGGTCCTGCTATCCTACCACACCTTATACCATAATTGACATACATCCCTTTGTTGGTAGGATGCAAACACACCCTTTTCCATATTAATCAAACCCCATAGCCTGAGATTGTCAAGGGATAGCTTGGTCCATATGTACCAATGTTATCCTTACTTCTCCATTTGTCAACCTATCTAGGTTAATTGGCATCTCTATTCCAGCATCTGGAGCCGGTGAAGGAGCCTGAATTACCCCAGCAGCTGCCCCTCCAATCTCTCTGCCTGCTTTTCTTCATGAATTCATCCTTTGGAAACCTAAAGAGTTGATGTTAGATAAGCTCTTAACACTAAGAAATCAGACATTAGAGAAGGCACGATAAGATTAGAAGAAGGGAAATTTTTTCTACGTATCATGCAGTCTCTAATCAAGGATAGTGGTGCACTTCACTACCATGACTTAGAAACTACTCAATGTGGTTGATGTGAACTTATTATCCTCAAAACTTAACCTAGTGCTGTGATACCAATTTTGTCACGACTAGAATCTAGATCCCAGACGAGACCGGCGTCGTTGACCTCTAAAAGGTCGCACACAAGCCTACATACGTCATTCTTACTTCATCTAGGTTAATTTTAGTGGAAAATTTGAAAATTTTTGGTTTCATAACATGCTTACTAAACGTTCTGCATATTTAATTGTTCACCATCAACCATATAACATTAAGATCATCAAATGAAAGAAGCAGTTTATTATAACGATAAAGATGCACTTGCCAAAATAGCACCCATAAAATGTCTGAACAAAAATGAGAAAGAAATGCTAGTGGAACATACTCCACTAGCTCAATACCACAACTAAGATAGAATGTAAATGGGCAAGCATCCTGGAAAGCATGAGGGCCTACAAAGTCCGGATGAATACTCGACGTCCGAATAGCTGCAACGTTGATCCTTTAACTCTAGCATCCACCTGTGCTTCCATATAAAAGTTTTTAGTTGTATAGGGTTAGTACACACTTGTACTAAGTATGGGTATATGCAAGCTTACACCAAGGACATGCATGAGTAAAAATAGCTCTTTTCTAGCAACATGATTATAGCAGGTCAAGTCAGTGGACTTGCCAAATTGAGATTTGGAAATTGATTGAACTTTTCAAATTTTGATTAGGAAAGTTTATTAGCTTTCCAAATTTGGGTTAGTAAAGTTATGCAACCAAAAATGAGGGCTCAACATATGGGGCCTCAACTAGGGAGTCTGGTTTAGCAAACACAGAGTCTTCTTCGTTCATGCATACGTACTTCATTTCATTTTATTAATGGACCAGTGTAAACAACAGCTATACCTAGGATGTAGTTTAAGACATTCATCGGGTTCGTTGTACAATAACCAAGAATGTCCTAATGTCAGTACTTGAATCTAAGTCACCTCTTGATTATCCAATACCAACATCTTTGTTATCATATGTTTCATTATGTGCATCATTTGAGTCTGGCCTCATTCATTCATTGGGAACATTAACTTTAACCAGCATAGATCATGTCAGCATCATGAAATCCAATGTCATGAAACCCCATACCGAAAAAAGATGTAATCACCGGCCAAAGTGACATAAAACATGCTAGCGTACATGGGAATTGAATCCCGCCAGATCCCTATATTGGCAGTATAGGTTCAAAGACTAGTAGATATAAGGAGACCCATACCCGGCATTCCGGATAGTCTAATCTCATGAGAGTTACGTTAACCTCCGCCCTTCCAAAAACAAGGCATCACCGCTCATAGCTAGTCTATCGGTGCTCAATATAAAGTTCCATTACATTCAACTCATACGTCATGGAAGCAGGAATCTAGTATGAGGACATCATAGCTCAATAGATGATTTCTCATCTCATCATTAGTATTAAGTGTGTTAATCTCAATACTTTCATTAGAGTGTTCATAGAGACTTGTCTATTCATTAACTTTACACTCTCATAGGTAAGTACGTTTTGGTAACATTTACTTAGGGTCATTTTACATTGCTCTCATCTTTTACATTAGTCTCATATCATGTTGTCAACACATTTATTAACATTAGAACATTTGTTCTTCATAATTACTCACCCCTTTTTACGTGAATGTTCAATTCATCATATGCCAATGTACTTGGCCAATGGTGTGTTTCACACTCTTACTTAACCCTTCTAGGGTTTCATCATTTCATTGCATAATATTCATTTCATCATATGCCAATGCACTTGTCCATTTTGTGTCTTTTATACTCTTACTCAACCCTACTAGGGTTACGTCATTTCATTACATACATCTTAGGTTCACTTTTTTTTTTTAAACGTATGTTAGACTTATGGAACTATACCTGAAAGTCATGAGGTTTCATTCATAGTTCGTTTCAGTTATTCATATCTTCCTAAGATTATATGGTACAAGACTTATGCATCTTGGATGTATGCCAAGATCTCAATTTTGATCTAAGTAGGCAACATTATTCTTGATCATATAATTCACGTATGACTTATTTATCAATACAGAATTTGGGCAAGGGAACCCGTTTTTCAAATCTCTTGAACAACACTTGTATTTTTTATTCAATTTGGTTTGATCCCTACGGCTTGGGGACCCTGTTCGAGGCTCAATGCCTTCATTTTATTTTTCTGTTAATTTCTCTCATCATTTTTCGCTTAATGCAACTAACAGGATGTGGGATCGAACCCCCACAACCTCATTTACTTTTTATTTTCATTGCCATTAAATTTTTCTCCTTTAGCCGAGGTGTTGTGGGTTCGAACCCTCACATCCCCTCTTTAATTTCTTTTAATTTTTCTCCTTAAATCTGCCTAGGAGGTCGTGGGTTCGATTCCCATGCCTCACATCTGTTTTCTTTCATTTCCTTTTACTCTCCTTCACTGCCAAGAGTTCGTACGTTCTATTCCCACTCCTCATATTTCATTCTTTCATTTTCTTTACTCTCCTTCACTGCCTAGAGGTCGTGGGTTCGATTCCAACGCCTCTCATTTTATTTTATTTTTCTTTTACTCGTCCTTAAATCTTATTGAGAGGTGGTGGGTTCGAATCCCACTCCTCTAATTTTTTAGTTTTTCTTTTAAGTTATATTTTCCTGCCAATACCATGGTTTGAATCCCCTTCACCAGATTTCTTTTTACTTCTTTATTTTCATACTTTTTAACATGGTGAGGTCACGGGTTCAATCCTCCATGACCTCACTTGTTTTGGTTCATTTTTTTCAACATTTTGAACCCTCTTTGCTTAACGAAATTCATCAATTGAAGCTGGAAATTATCTTTTGATTTTTCATCATCCTTTCATCAAGTTACACCTTAGTTCTTAGGGAAATTTCGTAGGTGCATTTAGAACGTTTTAGGTACATCTTCATGTATTCGTTTAGCAAAGACATTATCCCTCAAATAAACCACATTTAAAACACATATGAACATCACATTTACACCAACATTTGTATATGAAATATAATGAATTTTCATGCCATTTCAAGTCCTAAACCATGAACAAATAGCCACGTAAACACACACATATACACGTAATTACATTTTCGGAAACATTAACATAAGTCACATAATTGCAAACATACATATAAATACATAATCATAACGAAAGCACTTTTGAAATTTAGTTTTCTACTAGCAAACATAACCAACCTATTATTCAATGGGAGCTATTGATAGGGACATGCAACCGGGAACAATCGTAGTTTTCGGAATAAATATTCTGAACCTTAAGGGGTCTCTTCGGAAAGGGACCAAGAGAGAAGAGAACCCATACCTTTTTGACGTTAATATCTTGACTTGCTGCCCAAAAACATCATCCAAGCACACGTATAATCTCCTCAATATAAAATCCACTCTAATGAAAACCTCCCTTAGCCTAGTGTACGATTAACGTTTGTTTTCTTGTGATTTCGTGTGAGTTCTTAAAGGGTGAAGAACTTGGATTATTTTTCTGCTTCTGTATCTTATTTTGTCAGCGAAAAAACGTGAGAAAGAATAAAAGAGATTGAGCGTGAAAGTGGAGAGATAAAGGTGAGAGAGTGGGAGTTGTAAGGACTTAGTCAATAAGGTTTTTTTTATTAAATAAAAATCTCATTTTTATTTTATTGAAATCAGATAATGAGTAATAATAATTAATTAATTACATTAATTCTATAGCTTAAATAAAAAATCACTTTAATTTATTGCTTCCACCTAGTTTCGAACCCGGGTGGAGCAAGACTTCACTTCAAGAGCCCAATTTCGGCCCTCTCTCCCCAAAAATACCCCTCCATATTATTAATTAAAATATTAATTGTATATTTAGCGTAATTATTTTACTACCCTTATCTTGGAAAAAATACTATTTTACCTTTAGACCCTCCAAACCTAAGATTTTCCCTTTTTAAGTCCGGTAAAGAGTCCTTCAAGTAAATCTTCGTAATCGAGATCCCTACATGGTTGGACATAACCTTTCCAAGCTCAACTAACTCCCCAAGTTAGTTGTCTTGGCTGTATCAAGGGTTCCGAGGTCTGGTTCTATACGCATCAATCCATGTGAACCCTGGTCTAATCATAGCCATTCTTTACACTTAAGCATTTCTTATCTTATACATTTTTAGGGTTGTTACAAAAACCTAGTGAGCTCATGTATATGCATATTTCAAACTTTTATCTAAATAAATGGGTTAAATGAGCATCTTTGGATAAGGTATGAACTTTGGTTTTCTTATGTTTCCATGTTTGTTTAGCTACTCCCCTAAGGGCCGTATGATGATGAAATGTTGAGAATTTTATTATGGTTTATAATGGCTTGGTTAAATTGTGAATTTCTTATATTTCATAGTTCTTATTGTAAATTGCTCTTGAGTTGTATGGTAAACCATCTTCGTGGCGGTGTTTATTGATGAACTTTATATTACTTACTATGCTTTGTGAGTGTTGCTTTGAAGGCCTAGTATATGAAATGAAGTGATATTGACGATAAGTCTTTTCTTGTGTTTTATGAAGTGGAATAACATGGTTGGCTAAGATTATGCCTAGCTAAAGTATCTGACTTGTGAAGCATGTAAAGTGTGTAAATTAATGAATATAGGACTAAAACATGTATAGAAGTTAATGTTAATGAGATAATGATTATATGCAAGATCTGCTCACAAGTACTCACACACACTTAGAGGAATGTATGAAGTTGAATTGAGTATATAGAGGAGTTTTGAGGTGAACACTCTTCGTGAGTTGAGATGAAGTGTTTAGTACCAACCCCAGTACATCCCATGAGCTTTCTATGATAGGTTGGAGGATAAATGCCCTTCGTGAGTTGAGATGTGGTGTTCACTAGTTATCCTTAACCTATAATTTATTATGTTGAGAATCCGTGGGAAGTTATGCCTAGCACCCAGAGGATATGAAGGAGAGGTGGATTATACTTCATGATTTGAGATGTTGTATGAGTTACTTAGTAAAAATATCCCTATCCCTTAACTATTCGCCCGCATAGGTGTTGATATTTGACAAGCCATGTAAAAGCTAAGAGAATGACCTCATTCTAAGCAAGTGAGAATCCCTCATGAGATAGGGGTTAATATCGGGATTAAATGTCTAGCTCTCATGGTCTATGTCGGTTAATCTAACTCACACAAAAGTAATGGAAGTACAAGTCTCTTAAAAGAACGTGCTACTTAGGGTAAGTAGTGGTATGGGACGCTATTTATCTATTGAACTAAGTAGGAATTTGCGAAAGAGGAGTCTTGGTGAGTCTTATATGAATTGATTGAACTAAGTCTTCTAAAAGAACGTGCATCTTAGGGTAGGTAGTGGTATGAGACTCTATCTACTCTTTGCACTCGGTAGGACCTTTTAAAAACGAAGGATTGCTGCCAAACCTTCTAAAAGAAGAAGCTACTAAGGGTAGGTGGTGATATGGACACTATCTACTCATTGCACGAAGTAGGCATTCCGAAAGGGAAGACTTTGCTGGTTTGTTGGGTGTTCTTCTATTATATTGCCATTGAGTGGGTTCTGATTATCCCGAGGTTAGTATGCCGAAAGGAAAGAAGCCTTGAGGGTAGCTTTGGTGTGTATTGAAGGAGGTATATTTGTACCTCCTTCAGTCTTACCTTAGTGAGTCTTAGGATGACCTTTGAAGAGAAACTCCTACGAAAATGATGCTTATTCCTCATTGGCAATGCTTTGGGAGTTTCACCATTTTCGAGTCTTAATAGTTCACTGTAATTGTCAAGATGAGCTTACTATAAGTTTTTACAAGTTAGTGTAAAGTGCCCTTCTGGTTTAAAATTTATGAAATTCTTCTCTAAGTGTTAAATGATGATTCTTATGATGTTTGGTTTTATGTTATTGAATGTTTTGTTAAATTCTCATCAAATGGTATTTTACTAAAATGTCCCTTTTCACATTTTTTTCCATATGCCATACTAAGTACGTTAACTGTATTAATCTCATACTTTTCTATACTATAAGTATAGGTTGAAAGCATTTTGAAGGTTGAAGTCTAGAAGGTGAAGCTTGGGAAAGTTCCTCTCAAGACAAAGTATGTCCTCACATATTCGAGGGCATTGTCCGTTTCTTAATTTCTTCGTTAAAGAATTATTATGTGTCTCTTTTTATGAAAAGGTCCGTGTCCCTATGGTATTATATTTTTCCTCTTATGTTTGGCTTGTGACGATGAGTTTTCTTACGTATTTGTTAAAGATTTCATTTATATTAAATTATTCTAAAAAATTTTGATTCCGTAGAACTTTTCATGTCTTATGTAATGAATGCTAGTTGAAGGGCTTGGACAAGACCTCAAACGGTCTAGTACGCCAGGTCACGAAACGAAGGTTCCTCCTAACTTTTAGGGGGTACTTTCGGGTCATGACACCTTAACCATGTGCTTACCTTGGTTGTGTCCTAGTTCTACCATTGGCAAGTAGAACACCCTTTATCGGAGTAGGGTTGACTCCGGATTCATGCCTAGCTTGTATGACCTATATCGTTTATTATCTATTCTCATAATGTTGGATATATACTAGTGTTGAATAAGTACTATGACGATTAGGCAGAGGAATGGGACACTATCTTGACATTGCACGAGTAGTCTTTGAAGATGTTAGTATGTAGGTTCCCTAAGTCTTCTCCAAGACTATTATATGAATATCCTTAAGTGTTGAATTTCTTATAAAAAGTTTACAAACCTAATGACATAAGCTAAATGTATGTGAAAGAAAAAATACTTATCTTGAGTAGCTTTAAGGATTTCTTAGGTAGGCTTGGTGAGAGTGTATGGGTGTTCTTTTCATGTCTTAATTTGGTGAGTCTTAGAGTAATTCTTGGTAGGGATTTAATTGTATATTATAGGAATAATCTTATCTTAGTAAATATGAAGGATAACATTGGTGTGTATTAAGGGATTGTATGGGCGGTCTCTTCATAACTAACTCAAGTGAGCCTTAGAATCACCTTTGGTAGGATGGTCTCATGGTTATGTGTTAGAAGTGATCTTAATTTTAGATTGTTGGATGTGACTATATGTGCAGCTGTTGACTTAATGTGATCTCTTATGTTTAATGAAGTTTTACACAAAAAGAGAATGTTTTACAGAAATGTCCTCTTATGATGATTTTAGTGCAGTATGTCATACTTAGTACATTGTAATGTTCTAATTCAATATATTTTGTCTATCTGTAAAGGTTTAGGTGGCATTTAAGAGGAGTATCGAAGTGATCCTTGGATAAGCATTTCATTTAAGCAGGGATTGGTATGTCCTTACTAGATTCGAGGACATCATGAATGTTTAGTTTTTCATTTTAAAAGTACTGTAATAGACTTAGCTATTTTCTATATGTTGAAGTATGCGCCGTGTTCAAAGATATTCATATGTCTAAGATGGAGACTTTGAGACTTACACTTTCATTATATTTTTCTATAAAAGAGATATTTTGAAGTATTATGAATTCTTGTGAAAATTTTTAATTCCGCGCTACTTTTCATGCATGTATGCAATTAATGATGTCAAAGGGCTTCAACTACGACTTGTTGCGATTCCAAAAAATCATATCTTCTAGGGTGTACTCTCAAGTCGCAACAAAGTTGGAATCTGAGCATAGGTTATGAAGTAGTTTAATGTGAAGTCTCATTAAAGCCACGTCTAGTAGAGTCTTGTTCATCTATCTATGTCGCGACCCACATATGAGTGAGAGGCTATAGGAAGATAGAATTTCATTTTCCTCATCAATCTTGTGTCGTGCCAATAGATTTGATTTTATAAGAGTCTATTCCTTATCTTTTCATTTGTGATTTACGAGATGACTAATAGAAGAATGGTCGCAAAATCTTTTGAATAGGAATGGGTGCATTAGGAATTACCCAAGATAGATTGGATCCACAAGGAGTTCAAGTTCCTCGTCAGGTGATCTAGACCCTATTGAAGGTGAAGGTAATGGGGTTCAAGTGGTTCCCTGGAGGTTCAAGTGGTTCCACAGACAGGACTACTGGGTAATTAGAGAGGCTCTCCTTACTTTAGCTGGAGCCTTCACAACTCATGTGACTAGAGACATTGGACCTAGTATGAATGCTTTGAAGAGTACCATGACCTCTTGGTTGAGAGACTTTGTGAGCATGAATCCTCCTATATTTCTTGGCTCTAACCTGGTAGAAGGTCCCCATGAGTTTTTTGATGGTGTGTACAATGTGTTGAGTGCTATGGGGGTGACTTCTATTGAGAAGGCGAAGTTGTCCTCATACTAATTGAGGGATGTTGCTCAAGTGTGGTACATTCAATGGAAAGATAATAATTTGTTTGAGTTAGGTCCTATAGAGTTCGAGGAGTATATGGAGGCATTCTTAGGAAAGTACTTTCCCCGTGAGAAGATAGAGATGAAGGTGGAGGAGTTCATTAACTTTAGACAATGGAACATGAGTGAGGAAGAGTATTCTTTGAAGTTCACCATGTTTTCTAGGTATGGTCCATCCTTGGTGTCTAACCCTAGAGATCATAAAAGTAGGTTTGTGACCGGTGTTGTCGACCTTGTGAAAAAAGAGTGTAGTATGGGCATACTCCACAATGATATGAACTTGTCCATGCTTATCGTGTATGCTAAATCCATTGAGGAGTCCAAGCCAAGTAGGATTTCTAAAAATTTTAAAAGGGGTGGATACAATGAGAAAAATCAACCTATGTTTAAGAAGAGGCATCCAAACCATGATGGACCTAGTACTCCTAGGTTCAAGGGTTAAGGTCGTAGTAGTTCTCAAGCTGTTAAGCCTACTTTCTCTACTTGTGGGAAGAAACACTTTGGGAAGTGTCTAGTTGGAACTAGAAATTTCTTTGGTTGTTGTAAGGATGGTCATTAGGTGACGGATTGTCCAAATATTTGATCCTGAGTAATAGAGAAAAAGAAATCTACTCCTAGTGCTCCAGAAGGTTGTTCTACAAAGATGAATTACTTCGATTACCTTCGAGCTAAGGGAACAAAGTAGGATGATGATGACTTCGGTAAGTTATAGTTTTTGTATAGTTTAATGATAAGTTCCTTCGAATTAGGGGAGCATGGTGAGTAGTGGAGTTATGATGTGTTCTCTTTTCTCTTCTATTCAATTCAAGCTTGAGAGGTAGAAAGTCATAGGATCATGTTGTATGTTGAATTGTGTTTAGGAGTCTTGTTGAAATTGAATTTCATTGATTCTTGGATTTATGAATTCATGAAGTTATATTTATATTATGGAAGGAGTTTATTTGGTTTTGTATCTCATATTGTTATGCTTCCATCAAAAATTGCTTAAGAGTTGCATTTTTTAAAATTTGAGCATGTTTCACAGTAAGGTTCGCAATTGCTGTAAAGATTTTGCAAAAATGGTTAAATTTCTCTTTTTGTTAAAATTTTTTATAATGTGTACAGGATTTATATAAATGATCTTCATAATGTGTGGAGAAGGTGTTCCTCCTATACGAATGGAATAATGTGAGTCCTATTGCATGATGAGTTGTAGAAGTAGTTTCTTTCTTCTCATTGTGTTTTGAGTCTATTGATTATGTGTATTGTGTATTTTGTGGTTTTTTTATGTGCTTAAGGTCTTGCGATTCATATCTCTTCCTAGTTTCTTAAAAGAAGCAACTGTCATTCGAGGACGAATGTTGTCCAAGTGGGGGAGAATGTAACACCTCTAAAATGACTAAGGCTAAACTACAACCTAACACATGTGTCATTAGGTTCTAAAGTCCGAAAATTGTTTATAATAGTCTCTATAGGCTGGGTCTACATTTTCGTTATATTTGGAGGTCAAACGTTAAAGAACGTCCATGACGTTCAAAAGTTATGCCTCGAGACGTGCTTGTACGTTTTGGTGTGCCTTTGAATATTTTAAGTTTACGTATTTGTTGAAATTGATGTTACAGGTTCCTAACATATATATGAGTGCATTAAAGATTTAAACGTTCAGTAAAAACTCCCCTAGGACAAAACAAAGGGTCCTTCAGGAGGACCCAACTTGTAGCCAAAAATCTGTGAAGACCAGCCCAACCAACGAGGGGTTATCAATAGACCATAGGTCCATCAATGCCCCGTTGTTTGGGGAATAGGTTTACACTTAGTGGAAGGAGCTTAAGCTACCAAAATTCAGTCTCTAATCTCATCGAGGGTAGCCCAAACGGTCCAACCATGGATCAATGCTCCGTCAATGGGGAACCGTCGATGAGACTAGCAATATCCTGCATAGTATCGACAAGCTCACAGACAATTCAGGTAATTCATAAATCTTTCATAAAATTAGTATGGAGATTTCTTAGAGTTATTTTTGGTATTCTAAGGGGTTTTATAAGTATTTAACACTAAGATGAATTCACTTTTCCGAATCAAAACCCCAAGACCCCTAAAGAACTCTCAAGAAATCCATTGATGCTTGAATGGAGATTGGAGCTTAAAACTTTGTTTCTCTATCAATTTGCATTCAATTTTTTGAATTAGCATAAATAAATGTATGTTTTTCATCTTGAATATATTTTCTTCAAGTAGACAATCCTCAATGTGGTTTTCCAAGACTATCTCAATGTATGAATTTAAAAATTGAAATCTAGCCATGGGTTGTTGCATAAACGTTTTAAATCACTGTAATACAATTTAATTGATGTTAATTTGATGATTCTAGACTAAAAACTCTATGAACCCATTTAAATAATTCGATCATAATTTTGACGATATTATGGGTGATTTGATCATGTCTCTATACTATTCAATTCTTGTGTAGTTTACTTTGGGCTATTGAATTATGAAAGAATTATAGTAGAATTATATGTAGGCTTTCCTAAATTGATTAATTCATATTTTATTCTCTTGGATACATTGTATATTGTGATTATTGCTTTGAATTGGTGATTTTGTCTATTGGTAAGAGCCTTTGTATATTTAGTAGGTTGATTTGTGTATGGAATGGAGTTGTGAGATTAGATTTGTTGAAAGTTTAGCTAACGTTATATATATTATGTAGTATAGGTCTCGATTTATAATTATGTTTGGTATGGTCCACTTATGGTGGCGGTGCTTATATGTTTTATTTATGAACAATGTGGCCTCGTCGGCATTACTTCATGAATTATGCTATAATTATGTTATAACAAGAATATGTGAGTATTGTGAAGGTCTTGATGACTGATGTGTATATGTGATATCAAAGTAAGTGTTCATCTATATGAGTTCACGTGATCAAGATATGCTATAGTGATGCCTTGTCTGTGTGTACTTTATTTGAAGTGTGAATCTTCTTAGTTGACTATATGAACATTATGATGAATTTCTGTGTTGATTCTATAGAAATGTGTAAGGGGAGTTTTCATATGCTAAAGCTGAACCTATATGCTACATGAATGATATTGTACATGTGATAAGATGATAATGAAGTGTGTCTTGTTTAGGTATACATATGTCCCTTACTTGATACATGAATTAATGTGAATATGAATATGCATTCTTTACTTAGTAAGCTAAAGCACCTTTGTCATGAATGTATATGTATGAACGAAATATGAATTTTAATATAGTAAAGAAGGTCATTTCTGAGGAACATTTTAGAAAGAAGGTTATGATATCCTTGAAGTTGAAGCCGTAATGATATACTTCTCGTATGAATAATAAACTTAGGGTTGGTTGGCATGAACAACATGAAATCATCCTCAACGGAAGTGATTGAGTTGTGTTAATAACCACTGTAGCTAGCCCTAGTGGACCCTCTTTGATAAGGTGTTTTGCGATTTGGTTATGAACAAGATATAGTACCACTTCATATGCTCCATTATTGAATTTCTCTATGATAATAAAGTCGAGTGAGTATGCTTGGAGAGTGGCTTTAGTTGTAAGATGTGAGTAAAGTACAAACAAACCCTTGATATGCCTTTGCCATGTGCCTACTTAGGTTGTGTCCGAGTTCTACGATTGCCAAGTAGAACACCCTTTATAGAAGTAGAATTGACTCCGAATTTCATGCCTAAATAGTATTGTCTATTTCACTTATTGCCTATTCTCATCATGTGGGATACATGCTAGTGTTGGATAAGTACTATGAAGTTTATGTAGTGGAATGGGGCGTTATCTAAACATTCCACTAGTAGGCTTGGAAGATGTTTGTGTATAGGTTCCCTAGGTCTTCTCTAAGACCATTATGTGAATTTCCTTAAGTGTTGAATGTCTCATAAATTTTTTAACGAACCTAATGACTTGATGTTAAATGCATGTTAATTAAAAGGTACTTATCTAGATTTGCTTGAAGGATTGTTTAGGTATGCTTGGAGAGGGTGTATGGTTATTCTCTTAATTTCTTACTTAGGTGAGTCTTAGAGTAATTCTTGGTAAGGAGTTAAATGTACGAAAAGGGAATAATCTTATCTTAGGCAATCTTAAGGATCACTTTGGTGTGTGTGAAGGAATTGTATGGGCGGTCACTTCATAACTAACTCAAGTGAACGTTAGAACCACCTTTGATAGGAGGGTCTCATGGTTATGTGAATTTAAGTGATCTTAATGTTATATTGTTGAATCTGACTATATGTGCTTATGTTTACTTAATGTGATCTCTTAGACTTGTTTAATGAAGTTATACTAAAAAAGAGCATGTCTTATAAAAATGTCCTTTTATCATGATTTTATTGCATTATTCCATACTTAGTACATTTTAATGTTCTAATTCTATATTTTTTTTCTATATCTAAAGGTGTAGGTGGAACTTTAGAGGAGTCTCAAAGTGAAGCTTTGATAAGCATTACATTGAAAAAAGTGTTGGTATGTCCGCAGTAGATTCCACGAGAACATGAATGTTCAGTTTTTCTTATTAAAAGTATTGAAATAGAATTAGCTATTTTCTATACATTGAAGTATGGGCCGTGTTCCGTGATATTCATAGGTCTAAGATGGTGACTTTTAGACTTAGCCTTTCATTATGTTTTTCTATAAAAGAGATATTTTAAAATATTACTATTTCGTATGCATAGTTTTAATTCCTCACTACTTTTCATGTATGTATGCAATAAATAATGTCGAAGAGCTTCAACAACATCATGTTTCTATTCGAATATACCATATCTTCTAGGCTATATTCTTGAATTGTTTAAAAGTAGGTATGATAGAATAGTTTATGAAGTAGTTCTTACGAATCCGAACTCTCAATAAAGCCACGTCTAGTAGAGTCTTGTTCATTAGTGTTAGTCGTGAAACATCTATGAGCAAGAGGCTTTAGGACGATAAAGTTCCACTTTATTCATCAATCTTGTGTCATGCCTATATAGTTCAGGTTATAAATGTCTATTTCTAATCTCTTCTTTTGTGATTTTAGGAAATGAATACAAAAAGAATGGTCATAAGAGGGTTTGAGAGGAAGGGGTGCATCAGGAAATTCCCACAGGGTGATTGGATCCACAAAAAGTTCAAGTTCCTCAAGATTCTCAAGTTTCTCCCCAAGGTGATCAAGTCCCTATTGGAGGTGAAGATAATGAGGTTCCAGTGGTTCCCCGAACATGACTAATGAGGACATTATAGAGGCTATACTTACTTTAGCACGAGCCTTGACAACTCATGTGACTAGAGACAGTGGACCTAGAATGAATGCTTTCGAGAGTACCATGACTTCTTGGTTGAGAGAATTTGTGATCATGAATCCTCTTATATTTCTTAGATCTAAAGTGGAAGAATATCCCCAAGAGTTTCGTGATGGGTGATTTGATCTTCTCTCTATACTATTGAATTCTTGTGTCATTTACTATGTGCTATTGAATTATGAAAGAGTCATGTTAGAATTATATGTAGGCTGTCCCAAATTGCTGAGTTCATATCGTGTTATCTTGGATTCATTGTATATTGTGATTATTGGATTGAATTGGAGATTTTGGCTATTGGTAAGAGCCTTGGTTTATTGAGTGGGTTGATTTTGCTATGGATTGGAGTTGTTACATTGGATTGGTGGTAGTTGACCTAACCTTCTCTATATTGTGTAGTATCGGTATGTGAGTATTGTGAAGATTTTTATGACTTAAGTGTGTATGTGAAACTAAAAGTATGTGTTCGTCTACGGGACTTTATGTTATCAATATAGGCTATAGTGATGCCTTGTATGTGTTAACTTGATGTTAAAGTGTGAATATTCTTAGTTGACTATGTGAACATTATAATGAGTTATGGTGATGATTCTATAAAAGTTTATAGAGGGACTTGAATGATATTGTACATGTGATAAGATTATAATGAAGTGTGTCTTGTTTATATAGACCTATGTCCCTTAATGCATGAATCAATGTGAATGCGAATATGAATATGGATCCTTTATTTAGTAAGATAAAGCACCTTTTACATTAATGTATATGTATGAATGAAATATGATCTTCAATATAGTAAAGCAGGTTGTTTATGTAAAAACTTTTTGAAAGAAAGGTATGATATCCTTTAAATTGAAAGTCGTAATGGTACCTTCTCGTGTGAACGATGGACTTATCTAGAGTAGCTTTAAGGATTGCATAGATAGGCTTGGAAAGGGTGTATGGGCGTTCTCATCATGTCTTACTTAGGTGAGTCTTAGAGTAATTCTAGGTAGGGAGTTGAATATACGAAATGTGAATAATCATATCTTAGGTAATATAAAGGATCACTTTAGTGTGTGTGAAGGGATTGTATGTGCGGTCACTTTATAACTCACAAAGTGAGCCTTAGAATCATCTTTGGTAGGAGGATCTCATGGATATGTCAATTTAAGTGATCTTAATGTTAATATTGTTGGATGTGACTATATGTGGTTATGTTCAATTAATGTGATCTTTTATACTTGTTTTATGAATTTTTACTTAAAAAGAGCATGTTTTATACAAATGTCCTTTTAGCATGATTTTTATTTCAATAAGTCATACTTAGTACATTCTAATGTATGAATCTATATTGTGCAGACAGTAAAACCTGTTGCGATAGGTCATTTTGGCATCTGTTTATAATTTTACGCTGAAGAGTCTATAGTACCAGTAAACATTTTTCGCCTAAAACTATGTAGTTTATGAAAAGGGCTGATATATTATGAGATCTAAAGTTCCATATTTCTGAAATATAAAAATGTTTGTGTTGTTTCATTTGGAATTGTTAAAAAGCAAATTATTTAACTTTCAACTACGTGAGAAGTTGAAGAATTTTGTTGAAAACAATAAATTAATGTTTTTCATTTATCCTTACTATCAAACACTGCCAAAGAAATATGCTAATGATATTTATTTAGTCCTCTTTTTGAGTAGAATATTATATTATTTATTTTTTGTGGTGAAAATGCTGCAGAGTTTAAAGACAAACAGTAATGTGCATTTTCGTATTTTTGAAGGAAAAAAGTGATTATTTATTTAACTGTAAACGCTAGGATTGACATTTGTTTCCCTTGTACTTATTGATTGAAAGATGATATGACACAGAGCCTTTTAGTCAAGTGAATAGTGTTGGTCTAAAATTGTATGTTGTATGCTTGTAAAATAGTAGTTAACTCAGCTTTGATTCTGAAGGTTAATGTGACCATTTTGAAACTTAAATGACTTCGCTAATATAACAATACTCGTCCAGTTGTATTTGCACAGCTGACAATCCACCTTTGTTCAAAATAAGTATATTTTTGTTTCTGTTTTATAGTGAGAAAGTGTAGTGGTAGTTCTGGATTACTGAAAGTTCTTGTCCAATATAATTATTAAAGCATAATCGATATAACAACTATTTTTATTCATACATATATGTCTTCGTTTGTACTTGTATAAACTTATACAAATACAGAATAGACAAAAACCTAAAAGTTGTTCAGATTTCAATAGTAATCTTAATGTTCCTTCACTTATAATCAAGTAATAGTAAAATAGAGATCTGAGGAGAGTCTAGGATCTATGATCAAAGGAATAGGAAACTTTATATGTGTTGTGAGCGCATAATTTTCTTCCACGCTTATGATTTCTGTTATCAAACGTGGAGGTAATTTGCAGTTCACTCAATATAACATGTTTACTAAAGTTTCTCGGTTAACCGTAAGTCCCAAACTATAGCTAGGGCACCTCCTTCTCCGGGAGCCAAATGGCAAGAAGGAAAAGTTATATCCGTCCATGTAAATATCCTATTCTAGGAACCTCTCTAGGAGAAATCTTTTTTTATATCCTAGTACTTGGGGTCCCTTCAAATGGTCCAAATATCAAAAAGAATGGTCTTTCCTTTCTCTATGTCATAACAATAAAAAGTATGCTCTTCAATAACACAATGAAGTTCTAGCATTGTTCCAAGAGGATGTAACCTTAGTGTTTCCTCGAAAATTGCTTCAATGTACGATGAATGTGAACAATCTCTCTCTTCTACCCATCTCTTCTTTTCGACAACACGGTGTTGCTAGTCCTCCACCCTAACTATTTATTGACCAAAATACATGCTTCTCAAAACCATCCTTGTCATACTGCAGAGGCTAAATTGTAAAAAATGTTCTTCAACAAGAATGTACTCGAACGAATCTCGCAACTCTTGCATAAATATCTTGTACAGATAAATTTGTTGTGCTTGGCGCCAATACAGACCATATGGTGCCCATGTCATGTAAGAATATTTATAGCTCGCATCATGTATTTTAGAAACAGTTAAGTCATTTCAGCAGATGACTCTATAAGAACTAGCATGGAGCCAACTTTTAGATGCATCAAATCTCCATGATAATTGAAACGCATGTCAAACATTTATGTGGGATAGGACCAAGTATGTTCAAATAGTGTACCAAGTCAAAAGATTGATGTAGCATCCATTGATGCAAGTTGTGTACAAGTTGTAAGGGGGAAATTCTTCCAAATGTTCATTTAAGTTAAACACGAGATAATTACCTATTTTATATTTGCGAGTGTTTATATATGTCATATTAGGGGTTGGCAGCTTCCACATTTCTAATACTATTAAAATTCATGCGTTTGAGCCTTCTTTTGCTGGCATCTTTCTTCTTTTTGCTTTGTTTACCCTGAGATTTGTGGTTGATAGTTTGCTCTTAGTTTGTGCCCCCAATGTCTTGTTCCTATTCTCTCTACTGAACATTTGTTTTCTAATTCTTTTTTCGGAGTGTTATGAGAAGTATTAAGATTGCCCTGTTGATCATTCTTTTTACTGTGTGCTTGAACAGAAACCTTTCCCCAATGGATGAGTTTAATGTGCTGGTTCTCTTGTGTTTGTCCGTCCTTCTTTGCCCATACCTCCAAGTACGTTAGCATAGAGGGAGATTTTTTGGATATGGGGTTGGTAACACATAATGGGTTGAAAATCCAGCACTAGATCTAAACATTTTATTATTGTAGTGATGAAGTTCTTTCTTGACTCTGCCAACTCCCACATTACACAGGCAACTGCACAACACTAAAACAGTAAGGATAAAGGAATGAAAAACACATCAGGATATTGGAATTTAAAGGCAAAGATATCATGGATGCTAATTCATCAAGAACACACTAGAAATGTATCCGATATTAAAATTGTAGGCACGACACAAAATGAAAAAGAAACTACGATATTATATAGCTAACACATCTAAAATCATTAGAGTAGCACTTCTAGAACACATGTAATTTCCTCAATTTTATAAATACCAAAAAATCAAAATGACACAATCAACTGATGACCACATGAATAAAGATGAAAAACTAATGCAAATAGTTTAGAGTACTAAAATACTAAAAGAACATAAAAAGAAGTACAACGTCTAAAACAGGTAGAGAATCCACTTCCTTACTTATATAGGACCATAGTCAAGTATACGAGATTGAAGATTTCACTTTATTCCTGGTCACGAGATAAAGATGTAGACGTTTTCAAGAATTTCACTTGTTTGCCTATGTTTTCCCAGCCACTGCCTTGTATTTCCTGATGATTTTTACTTGTACCTGGAATTTTTGGAAGATTTGGTTCATCAAGATAAATTTAAGAGTTATGAGTAATAATATTTTTACCTTTAAGACCGACTTTTCTGGTATTTTCCTGATCCATTTGATCTTGAGGTGTCTCAGGTTTCTTCTAAATGTTTGTATTGTTTTTTTTTCTCTTTCTTTATTTGCCATTGTTCTTCCTGCAGATTTGACACTTCTTTTTTGTAATGATGTTGCCTTGAGTCTATTTGTGACGTCGTACTATTTTTATTGTCACTTGACTGCATGCTATCTAGTTCTTTTTTTATCACCGTTATATTTATTCCTTTTTTATCCCTTGAGTCCATGTTTGAATCCTAATTATGCCTCAATTTAGCCGCAAAAGATCGTATCACTATATAAGATGAAAGCTTTGAGATTTCCTTATTTTTGGAATTATTTTGTTGATTATGGGTTTTCACCTCCTGCACATTTCTATCTTGTTTCACATCTGTCCCGTTTCTCTAACACACTAAGCTTGCTTCAATTAATTTGTAAATTCTCTTGTTGCCTTGTCCAGGAAATTAGTCGAAGAAAATAGCACGATTCCTCTGTATTTGCTTATTACAAAAATTAGATGTAGTTTTGTTCTAAGGTTTCCACGTTTGTTTTTTGGTGCCTAAGTAGAGCCTGTTTGAGTATTGATATAATAATAATATGCAGCAACAAAAATGTGACACTGAACTCTCTTAATATTATTATTGAATTTGACTTTGTCAACTTATATTTGGAATGAATTATAGATATTTTTGTTCAATCTAGATCTTCTTACATTAGATTTGAGACCCTGTTCTAGATCTCTAATATTGTTTGATGTGTGATGATATATTTTTAAGATTAGTTCAAGTATTTTTGAAACTCATGCAGTACCAATGCATATGTCGATAATGACTTATTGGAATATGTATCCAATTCTATGAACTCGTTGCATACGACTGAAAGAGGTGGTCAGTTCTAGCAATTACACATGCTTGTGGATTTTGTGATCCAATTTTCCTCTTTCTCTATTTTTTCTTTCTAAAAGTGGTCCATTGAGATAAATTTTATTGAAGGGGATTGTGATTCATGTCACTGCTTTACCTTGTAACTAATTTTTCACATTTCAGTAATAAAAAAAGTGATATTCACTTAATTTGTATTGTCCCTTCTCCATTACTCCTTTATATTATAGAAAGGAGCACATATTTGTTGATGATGACTAATTCATGGGCTGGGGAAGCTAGTCTTCAGGGTCATTTCTTTGTGGAAAATAAAATAATTTAATTATATATGTAAATCTGGTAAGGTCTTATATTGTTTATTCTGTGCTATATAATTTGTGTGATGGAGTTTTTAGGTTATTGTAAGATGAGTTCTTACAATAAACAACATACACAATGTGAAATGCATATCAATGCTATCACACCGTTAGTTGCATTATAAGATGTTCGTATCTTTGTCCTCGCACCATATGTTAGTTTTGTTGAAGCAAATCATATACCTTCCTTAACTTTATTTTCCTTTTGGAAAAAACGGCACATTTATGTATTCAATGAAATGTTAATTTTTGTATTTAATAAAGCATAGAAGTAATCAATTTAATGTTTTTCTCAGGATAACATGATCAAGAAGACTGAAAGTACTGTAGTTGGCACAAATAAAAAGAAGTGGGTACGTTTGAAATAAACTAGAAGATCTTTCTTTTAATTCAAAAGAAGGAAAATTTCATGTATATAATTACTTCTTTTGCATCAAATTCTTAATTTTTTTTATTTTTAGAAAAAATTAGTTAGTCATTTTTAATATCCTAAATTGTTCAAGTTAATGGTGAGCTAATTTCTATTATTATATAGTTATAAATTTCTTGTGTGCATTTCTTATGCAGAATTTCTAAGGAAATTGAGGTCAATTATCGACTTCAACAGGCTCGACTTTTGGATTGATGATTGCGTAAAAATTTATTCAAGATTGAAGATTTTATTTCCATTTGAATTAGGAGTTAATTAGTTGGTCTTATGTTGAGATTATTACATTAGATCTCAATTTTACTTGAGGTAGAGAAGAAATTTTTTCTTGACATTGTTTACTTTTACAGAAAACTTATTATATTGCTATTTTTTATTTGATTATAATATTAGAAAATATTTGCTTTATATAATATTTCTTGATTATAAAGAAGAAGATACTTTTGAATGCACAGATTCTTTGTCGGTATTTATGTCTTGACAAAAACTATATATAGAATTTTTTGGGATGTTTGAGAATCCTTGTAGCGAAGTAAGAATATTAATATGACATTTAGAAAAATATAAAATAATGTCATCAATTTTTATGAAATTCAATAATATCATTTGTTAACATTAACTAAATTGCTAGAAATTTTATGTGACATTTTATAGATGTCTCAAGTGTCTGTTCAAATTTGTTTTACCAACATTTAATCTTAATGTCAAAAGTGTACGTGACATTTCATAATTGTCATACATCTCATATTGACATTTACATAAATATCAAAAATAAATGTCATGTATTTTATATAGAAATTTGCATATATGTCAAAAATAAATGTCATATATCTCAATTCAACATTTACCTTATAATCGAAAATAAATTTCATATATATCTCATACCGACATTTATCTAAATGTCGAAAATAATGTCATGTATCTAATATTGACATTTAACTATATTTCGAAAATAAAAGTCATATAATTCATAGACATTCACCTAAATATAAAATATAAATGTTATATATTTCTTATGGACATTCACATAAATGTTAAAAAGTAAATGTTGTAATAACCTTACCAACATTTACATATATGTTGCAAAGTAAATGACGTAAATTCTTTTAAACATTAATCTAAATGTCACAAAATAAATGTAACAAATTCTTCTCGACAATTTTCTAAATGTTGGAAAAATTCTCGACACTAAAATTTACGACATTTGATCCAAATGTAAAATAGTTATCGGTATTAAAATTTGTGACATTTAAACATCATAATACGACATTTAAAAAATGTCGGTGTATCTCAAATTTCATGTAGTGATGACACAGGAATTCATGTAGCTCAATATGTCTATAACGTTTATGGCTAAGTCTCCCTAAACTTAAGAAATAAATTAAGATAAGAATATGAACATTAGTCATGATTCGTTGAAGAATTAGAAAGTGTAGGTAGGACTATGGACTGTATTTATGCATTGCTCAAGTGGACATTAAGGGAGGATATGATTATGTTCCTTTATGATATAAGGATTATTGATCATGTATGTTGATATGAATGAATGTTAAGATCGACTTATGCCAACACATGAATTGTGATTATGCATGTTAATTAAACTTATGGCTTCTAAATAAGTTTGTTTTGTATATGTGGAGGTATGACACTCCGTGTGTACATTCAACAAGTATGATTTTGAAGAGTTTTTGTCACGACAAGGGAGTACACCCTAGAAGTAATCGTCCTCGGAGAGACCCTAGACTATCCGTTAGGATACATCATTGCATATTATAGGTAGAGAAAATGTGTAAAATTAAAAATATTTACATAGGAGCTAACCTATCGCTAGCCCCCTAAAGTTGGCACTAACTTTCAAATACCTTAACAAGGTTTTGTCCATTTTAGACACCTCATATCATGTTCTGGTGTGTCGTTTTTGCACTTTTTTTCTAATCAGACAAATATGTAAGTTGTTTGTAACACACTTGTCGATGACGTGTCAAAATGACGAATTAAACAAAGACAGTGACATATATACTGAAAATATTTTTTAAAATTGAATTTTGAGGTTTTTTTAAAAATGGCCAATGACTTAATGACATGTGTCAATTTAAACGCAAATAATTTTAAAAAGAATTAACCACTTACAAGCCCTATGTTGTCTTCTCCACCACCCACACCCCTGATCCTCAACCTCATTCCAACCAGATTGTCTTCTCCCTATTCTACAACCCCCTACCCCAGATTAATTTAATTTTCTTTGATACATTTTTATATAGTAATTTAACTATTTGAAAGGAATTATTAACAAAAGCACAATTTCTTTGATATATTAAAACTTATTCCTCTTACTTATAACTTCAAATAAAATCTTCAAATTTAAACAAAGAGTTCCCTAAAAGAATTTTCTCGATTTCTTTTAAGAAAATATAATTCAATTTTTTTAAAAATATTTCAAGGAGGAAGAATTGCACAAAATAAGAAAAGTTATTTAATTTTGAAATTTCTTGGTGTTGTAGCAGTATTATTAGATTTATTTCTCCATGGATGGAACTTATGTTTTGAAAAATTATGGCTAAAATGGGGAAGAATAGTAAAAAAAATAAAAAAAAATATCAAATATAAGATCTCCACTGCTGGTAAGGAGTGTATCTCATGTTAGCAAAAAGTGTCAACATGATACAACGAGATATGACATGATGTCGAAAATGAACAAAGTCTAGATGAAGTGTCTAAGTAAAAATTAGTGTCAACTTTAGGGGGCCACCGATGTGTTAGGATTTTACATAGTGAAGTATAGTTAGACTTCTCGTTTATTGTATATGAAGCTTACATACACTTCGCATTTATGAAGTATACATAGACTTCTAATTTAAGGAATATAGACAATTCATATGAAGTAGTCAAATACTTGTCTCACATATAAACTATCTATCATAGAAGGAATTGGGCATCGCCCTTACACTATTACAATTTGCCACATATAGGCTTACAACAAAATCTAAAAAATAAGAAAGAGCAATTGTCTTGCACATAGTCAGTATTAATATGGCTAGAAAAGTGGCTTTGTCCCCGGATGAGAGGACTCATCAATAAATTGGGAAAAGACTTCCTTCAAAGTGATCTTGATTAACTTGGGAAAAGGTCCAAGACTTCCTTCTAAGTGACCTTGATTCCTCAATGGCCCAAACCAATATTACTGGGGGAAAAGGGAAAGAATATGGGTTAGTTCAAACCACACATACTAAGTATGGAAACATATTCAAGTAAAACCATTGAAATCATGATTAAAGAAGAAATTTTGTTCAAATACATGCTAAGTCACTTGAAAGGCTTTTATGCACATACAAGTCAATAATCCTAATAACATCAAGGCATGTTCATATCCAACACAAGACCAATATTATCATAAAAACATATCAACATTTCATAACTTAGAGTTCATATCATCAAAGAATATAAGACCCTTACTCACAATCCTCTCCTAGGCCTACAATTGTAATGCTCATTTGATGATCCATAACCCCACATAATCAAGTAATCTAGAAAAGAGAGTATAAGCAATGCCTACACTTCACATAAAGTCATAGCCTGCATTTTAATCATCATATATAGAAACTTAGAACAATATCATGAACACATAAAGTCAATAGCATATAAGGTCAACATCATATAAAGTCAACATATGAATTTCATTCATAACGTAAGTACATAAGAACATCCTCCTAGGAATCCCCACACGGTCAACTTGTGCAATTTATATGTAAAGTCCCGTACCCTTACCTACACTATGTAGATCCCCTTATGTCACCCTAGATATTGTTCACTTTATTACTTTCATTCATTAATTTTACTTTCGGGAACAATCACCTTAACCAACACTAGACCATGTGAGCTAACCTTGGAATCTGCTGTCATGAAACGCTAGACCGAAAGAATATGTGGTACTTGCTGAGGTAGAACTAAAACATTGACCTAACTTTCTAGGTTGATCAACTAGCTAGTTTTCCTGTGGGGGTACATAGTTATGAAATAAGGAGATATGTATTGGAAACCCTCATTTTCCATAGTTGCATTACAGTCTCCATCTCATTAGAACTATTGTGAACCTACTTTTCCTCTTTTGAAAGGCACACCTGTAATATCTAGTTCGATCGGTGCTAAGCTAAAGTCCCTTTTTGAAATGTCATTAAGTAATCCTTAGACAATACATTACAATATAGGCCATAGGGACTAATCCTTGTATAATCATGTTCATTTTGTCATGACCCGAGAGTATACCCTAGAAGAAATGGTATTCACAAATCATGTAATGACGTATTTTATCTTTCGGAGGTCTTGTACAAGCCGTTTGACATTATTCAATGCATACATGTATGAAAAGTAGTGCGGAATTAAAATTTTTAACACAATAGAATAAATACTTCGAAATATCTTTTATAGAAAATCATAGGAAAAAGGCTAAGTCTCATATTCGCCAACTTATACACACGAATATCTTGGGTCACATCCCATACATCAACATAATAAAAATAACAAAGTCTAATACAATGTCTTTAACACGAAAAGGTAAACATAGTTATGTCATCAAATCAATTGAAGACATACCACAACTTTCTTGAATAAATGCTAATTTCTAAGATTCACTTAAATGACTCCTCTTAATTGCAAGCTACACCTTTTTAAGATATGAAAAGATATGTGGAAATAGTACATTAGAATGCACTAAGTATGGTGACATGCAATTAATTTTTCTAAAAGGATATTTGTATATAACATGCTCTTTTTGAAGAAAACCTTATATCATAAGTATAAGAAACCACTTTAAGTCATATAAGACTCTCCTACCAAAGGTTATAGTAAGACCCACTTGAGCATGTTATGAAGTGGCCTCCCACACAACCCATTCGCACACCAATAACTGATCCTTAATAATACCTAAGGTAATATTATTCCAATTTTATCAATTAAAATCCCTACCTAATGTTACTCTAAGACTCACCTAAGTTATACATGAAGAGACCACCCATACACCCTGTTGAAGTCTATTTAAGCACTCCTTAAAGCTACTGTGTACAAGTACCTTTTTATTTACATGCATTTGACTTAAGTTACTATGTTTATTCATAAATTAATGAGACATCCAACAAATAAGGACTTTTACATAATTGTCTTGTATAAGACCTAGGGAACCAAGATATTAACATCTTCAAAGCCTACTCGTTCAATATCTAGATAGCGTCAAATAAAACTACTTACACTTTGTAGAACTTGTCCAACAGTACAATGTATCCCACATGATTAGAATAGTAATTAATCGACATAGAACATACTAGCTCGGCATGTAAGAGTCTACCCTAATCCGATGGAGAAGGTTCTACTTGCCAAGGGTAGAAGTAGGACACAACCCATATAGGCATATGGTTAAGGAATATCAAGGGTTTCTTTGTACTCTAGTCTCATCTTAAGTAGAATCACTCCCCAAGCATACTAGCACGGTGCTAGCCTTTGATCATATAGAACAATACAATCACAATGTCATATTAAGAGGTACCATATACAAGTCATAATGAAATCATAATACACCTTACAAACGATGGGTCCAGTAGGGCTGCCACAGAATGTTTACTAGGTTAGCTTCATGACTTTTTTAAGGATGGTTTCATGACATTCCATCCAACCTACCCCTAAGTCCATCATTCACAAAGGATGGATACCATTACGACTCTCAACTTCGAGGATATTATAGGCTTATATCTTGTTTGATGGTCCGTATTAATAACCTTGTTAACTATGTTAAAGGTCATATTTCAATCAGTCATACACATACATTACAAAGTTGCTTTAGCCTTCTAAGTCAAGATTCATATTGATACTCTTCTTGTATCAAGTAGAGAGAAATAGGGTTACCAAAGCAAAATGCACATACCGTCATCTTATCACAGGTACACTCACATTAAGGAAGCCCATAGGGACAACAAAGTATACTTCAAGTAAACCTATTTCACTTCTATAAAAATATCAATAAATACATCATAATATTTATATAGTCAACGAGGAAGAATCACACTTCAACATCAAGTATACACATATGAACACATCACCATTGTCTAATATAGACACATATCACCAACTATGAGAACTCATGTTTTGACTTCACATATACACATAAGTCATAGTGACCTTCACAATGATCACATATTTATGTTATAACATGATCACATCATAATTCATATTGTAATGTCAACAAGGGCACATTCTTCACAATTCATAAAATAATGCCGACAAGGCCATATTCTTCAAAATTATATCACATAAGCACAACACCCATATGTGGACCATACAAATAATATCAATTGAATACATACACTACACAATATAGAGGAGGTTTGGTCAACATACATCCATTCCAAAATCAACACCTCCAATCCAAAGAGAATTCAACCAATTCAATCCACAAAGCCTCTTACCAACAACAATAATCACCAAACCAAACCAATAATAAAACTATACAATGATCCAAGATCATAAAATATGAAATTTATCAAACTAGGACAGCCTATATACAATTCTAACATGATTCTTACATTATTCAATAGCCCAAAGTAATCTATACAATAGAGCTATGATCACATCACCAATAATATAGTCAAAATAAAGATTTCTTGAATGGTATGGTCTTATAAGGAATTTTATTTAAAATAATTCAATTAACATCAATTATAACATAAATCATTTATTCAAATAATTTTATGCTAGAACATAGGGATAGATATCAAAATAGAAGAATTCATGTTTTGAGAAGTCTTGGAAAAAACTTTGACGTTTGGATCCTTGAAGAAATAGATTTCAAGGATGAAACAACATACCTTGATTAATGAAAATCCACAAAAATGGTTAAGAATTGATGGACAAATCAAGCTCCAAGCTCCTACCTTTCTTCAAGCTTCAATGGAGTTCTAGAAGATTTTTCTTTTGGGTTTGGGTTTTGATTTTGAAATATGAACTTGAATGGGGTTCTAGACTTATAAAACCATATAAAATACCTATATAGCCCTTATGTAAACACCAAAAACAATTTTAGAACAATAGGTGAATTTTCTAAACTACCCCTCACCTTGGACGAAACTCTACAAAATTATAGGTCCTCAATCGATGCCTGAATTTGATGGACCACCAATGGAACGATAAATCCATTATGAAGGTCCACTGTTTGCGACTGAGACCTTGAAAATTTGGCGCTTGTATCCCACACTATGCACGGAGACACGACCCCAAAATGATGGGGCATCGATTGGACAAAAGGGTGTTGATTGGCAATCATTGTCTGAGACTGTTTTTGCAATTTCCAGCAACAAGATTCAGTCCTCCTCAAGGACCCATAGGGTGGTCCTTGGGTTGTTGTGACAGAATTTTTCAAACAAAAATACAACCGTATAGATGTTAGGAACCTGTCACATCAATTTGAACCAAAATGAACATGCAAAACACGGAAAGGCATACTAAAACACACAAGCGCGTCTAATGGCAAAACATTGGAACGTCTTGGACGTTTTACCTACAAATTCTTCCAAAATTTACACACTACCTCAAAACAATATTATTAACAATTTTAGGACTTAATAACCTCATGACACACATGTTAAGTTCTATATTCACCTAGTTCGTTTTTAAGGTCTTAGATTCTCCCCCAAAATGGAACACATTCATCCTCGAATGACAATAAAATACTTTTAGCACCATCAAGGGAAAAGAACTCGTGACTAGCAGCACATAACCATACCATACCATATACAATACACATACATAGGAGAAACATTAACTCCACATAATCAAGGGACTAAAACCACAACAACAAAGTAGAAACTACCTCTACAACTCAGCATTTAATAAGACTCACATCCTTTATTTCATATAGGAGAAACTTCTTCTCCATATATTATCATTCTCATATACAACAATTCAATATACATTATAACCATTTTTCATCAAAGCACAATCTAGTCAAATTTCAAATTCTTTAAAGTGAAGTATCAAACTCTATACAATGATGTATGCTAACTAACACACTAATTCAACATATAAGCAATTTATGATGAGGCAGGAAAATATGAGTAACAAGACCATATAAGCTCATTTTACAGCATAAACATAACTTCATGATTTGCACAGTTCAAAGATAACAATGAAATTCATTTTCAACAAGTTTCCTGAACACCATGCAACTTGCAACATTCTACCTCTCAAGCTTGAATATAATAAAAGAGAAGAGACAAAAAATTACAACTTCACTTCTCACCATACTTCCCCCCTAAGAAGGAACCCATCAGAACACAAGAGATAGAACTATAACTTACTGGCATCCTTATCAGAATTTTCTCCTTTAGTTTGGAGAACATAGAAATGATTCCTCTTCGGTGCATCAACTTCTGGAGCATTAGGAGGAACTTGCTTGGCTTCTCTTCCTCTTGCCACAATAGTAGGACAATTTGTCACATTATGACCATCCTTACCACAACAAAAGCAACCAATAGTACTGTCTACGCATTTCCCAAAGTGTTTCTTCCCAGAACAAGCACAAGTAGGCTTAACACCTTGAGAACTATTACTACCCTTAATATTAACCTTTGAAGCAGTAAACCCATCTGTAGTTGGATCCCTCTTCTTAAGCCTAGGTTTTTTTTTTCTCATCGAATCTACCTCTATTCGCGATCCTTGAGATCCTACTAAGTTTTGACTCCTCAATGGATTGTGCATACACCATAAGTGTAGTGAAATTCATGTAACCATGGAGCATGATCGTACGACACTCTTCATTCACAAGGTCGGCAACACCGGTAAAAAACCTACTTATCTCATCCTTTGTATTAGACACCAAGGATTGAGGATTTTATGGGCGCTCGCTTCATAACTCACTCAAGTGAACCTTAGAATAACCATTGGTAGGAGGGTCTCATGTTTATGTGTTTTTATGTGTTCTTGATGTTATCTCTGTTATATGTGATTTTCAATATTATGACATGAAGGGTTACTGTAAAAAAGATCATATTTATACAGATGGCTGTTTCTCATAATATTATACATTCTGTCATAGTTAATACATGTATTGTTCTAATTTCATACTTTTTGTCTATATCTAAATTTGTAGGTCGAAGGTGAGAGGCATCTTGAAGCAAAGCTTGGAAACTTAGACTTTTTCAAGCGAAGTTGGTGTATGTCCTCACTTTATTTGAGGACGTAACTATTTAGATTTCATTCTATGAACAAGTATTGTAATAGTACAAGTTTCAATATTTTAATTGTATGGGCCGTGCCCCAATTATTCTTAAGTCTAAGATAGTCGTACTTTGGGACTTCGTATTTTCTATGGTTCTATATGAAAGATGTTTTGACATATTATTCATGTTAAAAGTGTAATTTGAATATTTGATCATTGTAAAGGTCTCTATGACGTACCTGTATATAAGAAGTAAAAACATGAGTTATCCTAGTTGGTGATATGCATCTATATTAGACTATGGTGATGTCTTCATATATGTATACTCGATGTTGAAGTGTGATTCTTCCTAGTTGACTATATGACTCTTATGATGTATTACATTTATTTTCCTATAGGAGTGAATGGGATGACTTGTAGTATACTTAGTTGTCCATATGTGCTTCTTGAATGTGAGTCTACATGTGATAAGATGATGGTATGTGTGTATTGTATTGGTAGACCTAAGTCCCTCTTGTTGATACATGAAGACTATGAATATGACTCTTGACTTAGTAGGCTAAAGCACCTTTGTCATTTATGTGTATGTGTTGTTGAAATATGAACTTGAACATTGTTAAGAGGATCATTAATGTTGAACATTCAAACTATATAGAAGGTTATGATATCCTTGAAGTTGAAAGTCGTAATTGTATCCTTCATGTGTCAATGATGGACTTACAGGTAGGTTGGTTGGAATGAACTAGAACCATCCTTAAGAAAGTAATGAAGGTATCCTAGTAACCTTTGTGTGGAAGACCTAATGGATCCATCTTTGGTATTGTGTATTATGATTTGATTATGACTTCTATATGGTACCACTTTATATGCCCTTGTGATTTAATTATTCTGTGAGAACAAAGCCTAGCACCGAGTAAGTATGCTTGGGGAGTGACTCTACATAAGATGAGACTAGAATACAATGAAACCCTTGATATTCGTTAAACTTGTGCCTACGTGGGATCTGTCCTAATTCTACCCTTGTAAAGTAGAACACCCTCCAGCGGTGTAGGGTAGACTTTGGATTCCATGCCTAGCTTGTATGGTCTATGTCGGTTAATTCCTATTTTCATCATGTGGGACACATTCTAGTGTTGGGGAATCTCTCAAAAGGGTAGGTAGTGGTATGGGATGCTATCTAGAAATTGCAACAGTAGTCTTCGAAGATGATAGTATGTAGGTTCCGTAGGTCTTCTCCAAGACCATTATGTGAAAGTCCTTAATTGTTGAATGTCTTTTAAATGGCTTAATAAACACAATCACTTAAGTTAAATACATGTAAATAAAATGTTACTTGTCAAGAGTAGCTTTAAAGATTTCTTAGGTAGGCTTGAAGAAGATATATGGGCAGTCTCTTCATGTTTTACTTAGGTGAATCTTAGAGTAACTTTAGGTAGAAAGTTTAATTGATGAAATGGGCATAATATTTCCTTAGGTAGTCTTAAGGAACACATAGGTGTGTGTGAAGGGTTGTATGGGAAGCCGCTTCATAACTTTCTAGGTGGGTCTTAGGATAACCTTTTGTAGGAGAGTCTTATGCTTATATGTTTTGAAGTGATGTTGATGATGTGCTGCGGAATGTGACTTATATGTGTTTATGATGACTTGAAGTTATTTCTTATATTTATGATATGAGGTTTTCTTCAAAAAGAGCATGTTTTAAACAAATGTCCTTTTACCATGATTTTATTATATGTTACAATACATAGTACATTCTATTGTACTAATTTCATATATTTTGTCTTATCTTAAAAAGGTATAGGTGGTAATTGAGAGGAGTCATTGAAGTGAAGCTTGAATATTAGCATTCTTGAAGCAAATTGTTGTATGTCATCAATTAATTTGAGTACATAAGTATTTCTATGTAATATCACAACTTACATGAATGAATGCGAATGTCCAGATGTTTAGACCATAAAAATATTCTAACATATTAAATCTATTTTACCGAATTTGACTTAATTCCGACTCTTAAACCCCTTTAGACATACCAAGGCACACTAGTTCATCTTTTCACAAATCTACGAATGTAATGGTTGTTTCTTTATGTTTTTATTATATAACTTCCTAATTGAGTTCATTACCTTTATTTAAACATAGAAAACTATTTAAGTCTTAGTTCATCATGTGAAGAGTTACATTATCCCCTCCTTAGGAACATTTGTACCTGAATGACACCTAAATATTTTTATATTGAGAGAACTACTCAATACAAGAAGCCCAACCAACAACAACAACAAAAACATAAAACCATCGGGAGTCACAGTTCATAGGAGTACTGCACAACTCCATTCAACACATGAACATGGCATTACACATAATAACTCAATTCACAATTTACCACATATGAGAGCTCAATATTTGAACATGAGGAACTACCTTCTCAACATGAAAATGAGCTCAACATGAACATCAAGAGTTATCATGAAATTCTTTTTTCAAGAAATATTAAACATGCTAACTACATTTCCCATGATCACAAAACGTAATACACTATATGTAAGTGCAACTTATGTATGAGAACAAATTTTCATATCAACTCCTTTAAACATGAACCTTTACAAAGATGTGCACATATTAGCAAACCAACCAAGTATATCATTATTCATAATTTTTTTTAATTGGAATTACTAACCTCAACTTTATCTAGAGTTTAGAAGAAAAGATGAGGATAAAGGGACTTCTTGTTGGTCTTTACCTCCCATGTTGCTCCCTTAATTAGGTGGTTTCCCTATAGAATTTTTATAGAGGACACCTCTTTATTCCTCAAATTCTTGTTTTGGCGATCTAGAATTTCAACCGAAACCTCTTCATAAATAAGGTTCTCATCCACTCCTAAACCGTCATTCTGGAGAATTGATAGCACGTGGGATACATATTTCTTAAGAATGGAGACATTAAATACAAGATGAACAGGGGCTAGTTCACTTGGTAAATTCAACTCAAAAGCAACCTTCCTGACCCGTTTCAATATCTCATAAGGGCCCAAATACCCGGGATCGGGGACTAATTTTCCCCATTTTACCAAATCTCATCACCCTTTTCATGGGTGAAATATTCAAGTAAAACCTATCAACTATTTAAAATTTAAATTTTCTTCTTTGAATGTCGACATTTGATTTTTGCCGACTATAGGCTTTTCCCTACATATCCCTTAAAATCTGAACCTTCTCCATGTCATGAAAGATTATATCGAGATCAAGGAGTGAAGACTCTCCTACCTCAAACAACCCAACCAGAAAGCTACATCTCCTACCATAGAGTGTATTAAAAGGAGCCATAGAAATACTCGAATGGTAGCTGTTATTGAAGAAGAACTCTATTAACGGTAGGTGATGGTCCTAATTACCATTGAAATCAATAACACAAGTACTTAACATATATTCTAAGGTTTGGATGATACGCTTTGCTTGACCATCCTTTTGATATGAAAATTAGTGCTTAGTTTCACTTGAATACCTAGCCCCTTTTGAAAAGACCTCCAAAAGCGAGAAGTGCATTGGGCAGCTCTATCAAATATGATGAACAAATGGTTCCCATGCAAACTCACAATCTCATTAAGGTACAACCTAGCATACTCCTCCACCGAATAAGTAGATTTGATAGGGATAAAGTGGGCAGGTTTCGTCATTCTATTAACAATAACCCATATTGAACCATTTTGCCTCCGTGTTTGAGGCAAACCCATTATAAATATATATTGATATCTTCCCACTTCCAAGTACGTACAACCAACACTTGAGTTGAAAAACCCAACATTTGAAGTTCGGCCATATCTTGTTGACAATAAGGACATTTGGCCACAAATTTATCTATATCCCTCTTCAAACCATACAACCAATAGATATCTTCAAGAATACAATACATTTTGGTGGCACCCGAATGAATGTAATTTCCGGAAGCATGTGCCTTTTCCAAATATATCCCCTTAGATCATCCATATCCGGTACACACAATCTACCTTGGTACATAAGCAACCCATCCTCCCCTGGGAGAATGTATCATTGAACTTGCTAAGAACTTATTTCTTCAACTCCATCAATAGAGGATCAAGGTGTTTCTTAGATTTCACCTCCACCACTAAAGATGATTCAGAGTTATGATGAACCATAGACCTTCCTGTTGGAGAATCTTAAAACCAAACACCAAACCAAGCAAATCTCTGAACCTCTTCGACTAACTCTTTCTTATCATTTGGATCATTAGCTACACTACCCAATGATATTCGACTTAGAGTATCCAAAAACACATTGGCCTTGTCGTGGAGGTAGATTAAAATCATGTTGTAATCCTTCATAAGTTCAAACCACCTTCTTTGTGGGAGATTTGACTACCTTTGAGTTAATATATATTGAAGGCTCTTCTGGTCGGTGAATACATCCACATGTACCCCATACAAGTAGTTCCTCCATATCCTCGAAGCAAACACCATGACCTCTAATTCAACGTCATGAATTTGATAATTCTTCTCATGAACCTTTAGTTTTCTAGAGGTTTATGTTATCACCTTACCATGTTGCGTGAGGAAACAAGCTAAACCTACTCAAGAAGAGTCACTATCCACTACAAAACCTTTGTACCCTCCGATAAAGTTAACATTAAAGCGGAGGTAAGCTTATCATTAACTCTTTGAAGTTTCTGAGCACTTCAACTTAGCATTCTTTTAGATTAACGCTATCAAAGGAAAAGCAATAGATGCAGAACAATTAACAAATATCCTATATTACCCGGATAAACTCAAGAAACTTTGAATATAGGTTTGATTCGAAGGTCTAGGACAATTTTTAGCCACTTCCATTTTCTTTGGATCAACCTCTATACCCTTACTTGAAAGAATGTGACCAAGAAGCCAACCAATCTCCACCAAAATTCACAATTTTCATATTTAGCAAAGAGTAGGTTTCCTTGTGTACTTGCAATAATATCCTCAAATGACTCACATGATCATCCTCACTCTTAGAATACACAAGATATCATCAATGAAGAAAATTACAAAGGAGTCAAGGTAATTTCGGGACACTCAATTCATAAGATCCATAAAATCGGTAGGGGCATTATTTAGACGTTATGACATTACTAGGAACTTATAATTACCATACCTAGTTCAGAAAGATGTTTTAAGTATGTCTTCACCTCTCACTGTAAGTTTGTAACACCCAAACCTCAAATCAATTTTTTAAAAGTAGCTTGCCCCTTGTAGTATATCAAACAAATTGACGATCCAAGGGAGATGATATTTTTTTTAATTTATGGTTACCTTATTAAGTTTATTGTAACAAATGCTCATCCTAAGGGACCCATCCTTCTTCGTAACAATTAACGTTGGAGAGCCCCATGGAAAAATACTTCATTTTATGAAACCTTTGTCTAGTAAATCTTTGAGTTGAATATTTGGTTCCTTCGACTCGGCTGGATTCTACAGGTAAGGAGGGATTGAAATGAGCTTGATATCTAGCAACAAGTCTATGCCAAATTCTATTTCTCGTTCGGGAAAAATTACGGGCATGTCATTGTGAAAGAATTCTATGAAATCCTTCACTACAAGTACCAACTCTAATGGAGGAACCTCAAACTCAAGGTTCTTCACCCACACAATTTGGTAGAGGCATCCCATAGAAATCATCTTACAAGATTTTAGACACAAAATGATTCTAACTCGAGTGATTGAGTTACCCCATTCAATTCTAAGGCGGGTTCATTAGGAAATTTCAACTTAACTACCCTTTTTGTACAATCAATAGAAGAAAAACAAGCATGCAACCAATCAATCCCAAATATAACATCAAAATCGAACATATCAAGTTCAACCTTATCGACCAATTTAACTCTATTGGACAATAATATGAGAAAACTCCAATAGTCACTTTTATCCATACCGGAGTCACCCACCGGAGTGGAAACTAAAAAAGGTTCAACTAAGATGTCGGGATAGATGTCAAATTTTTTAGCTACTATAGGAATAACAAATGATAATGAAGCATCGGGATCTACTAAAAAATAGACATTAATGGAAAACACTTTTAATATAATGGTGACAACATCGGGAGAACCCTATTGATCACCCCTAGTAAGGAGAGCATAGAAGCGATTCTTCATAGGAGCATCAGGATTAGGACTGCTTGCTTGTGCTTGGTTACACTCATTTCCTATAGCCTCAATTATAGGACAATCTTCAACTTTATGGTCACCCTTTCCACATCCAAAGCAATTATCTGTTCCAAGTAAACATTCACACATATGCTTCTTACAACATTTGGTACAAGTAGGTTTCTCACTTTGTGAATTTCCACTTCTTCCCCCTTGGGACCTTGGGTTAGACACCCTATCCGTCCTAGTCGTGGGAAACCTAGAAGAAAACTTCTTGGATAATTTGTTATTGAACTTAGGCTTGTCTTGAATGTCACAATCCACAAGTACCCCCTAGAAGTTAGGGAGAACCCTTGGATCGGGTCAAGGTGTACTTGACCCTTTGGGGTCTTGTACAAGCCCTTTAACTATCGTTCATTACATAAGACATGAAAAGTAGTACAAAATTAAAAAATTTCACAAAATTTAATATAAAAAGGAATATTATATAAATACTACGGAAGTCTCATAGTCACAAGCCATCTTAAAGACACGACATAATATTATTGGGACATTGCCCTTTACCTTGAAAAAAATACATGATAGATCTTTTAATAAAGAAAACCACGAAAAGGACTATGCCCTCAGATATGTAAGGACATACTTTGTCATCAGAGAATCTTTGCCAAGCTTGTCGTCTAAACTTCAACCTTGCTTCCAAAATTATACTTATAGAGTATAAAAGTATGGGGTTAGTAATGTACTAAGTATGGCATATGAAAAAACATGAAAAAATGGACGTTTTAGTATAATAAGCTTTCATGCCAAATAAGTCAAATATTCATGAATTTAGAAGTAAAACAACATAAGAAACATCATTTAACAATTAGATAAGGATTCCCAAACTTTTAGCAAAAAGGGGCATTTTACAATGAAGTACCCAAATTTAACGGTAAGCTCCTTCAACTTTACACTGAACTATCCTATATCCAAAACAGTGAACTTCCAAGGTCAAGAAAAAGAGGAAGTGAACGCATTTCCGTAGGAGTTTCCCTAAATATGGTTATCCTAAGACTCACGAGGTTAAGAAATGAAGGAACTACATATGAACCTCCTTCGACACACACCAAAGTGATCCTCAAGACTAACCCTTTTAGGCTTACTCACCTCAGGAGAACAAGCCGCCACTCAATGACAAGACATTAGATGAACACTAAAGAAACACACCAAGACTTCCATTTTGGAATGCCTACTTAGTGCAATGAGTAGATGGCTTCTCTTTCCACCATAAGTAGTATACTTTTTTAGAAGGCTTAGAACCAAAACTCCCCTTTCGGAAGGTCTACTTAGTGCAATGGATAGATAGTATCTCATACCACCACCTACCCTAAGTTGTACGTTCTTTTAGGAGACTTGGTTCATACAATTCATATAAGGCTCACCAAGACTTCCCTTCTGGAATGCCTACCTAGTGCAAGGATAAATAGCGTCCCATTTGTCTACCTACCCAATGTAGTAGACTCTATTAGAAAACTTAGCACTCTAATTACTTTTTTGGGGGTTAGCTTAACTGACATAGACCATGAGGGCTAAACATGGAATCTTGATACTTCCCTTATCGGACAAGGGTCCCCTCACTTTCCTAGAGTGAGGTCTTTTCTATTTATCTTTTACATGGCTTTCCCAATAGTAACAACTACGCCAACACATAGTTAATTGATAAGGAGATTTCTAGTAAGTGACTCACTCTCTACTCACGAGGAGTACTCAACTAAAGAGGTACATTGGAATACAACATCTAAACTCACGAAGTTTAACCATCTCTTCATCATATCCTCTAAGTTCTAGGCATAACTCCCCATATATTCACTACATTCATTACTAAATGTCAAGGATAACTTTTAAACACCACATCTCAACTCACGTAGAGTATCTATCCTCTAACCATCATTAGAAAGCTCTTGGGAATAGTGAGGTGTCTACTTACACCTTGCTTGCAAGCATCATTTCAAGTGTGAGTGTGTGTGTACATCTGAACACACCTTGCTTGCAAGCATCATTTCATTTACATTTCATTCTATACATGCTTAGACCTTCTTTAATCACATCATACACTTTAACATTCTTCACATAATCATATATGTAAGTTAGACATAATCCTTAGTATACTTTCCAAAACAAGCTTCATAAAATACATTAACAACAATAACTTCATTTCAATCTTTCTTCACATAACATACCTTCATGGCCTCATTCACAATACACAAGTAATTACACATTCATACAATTCAAGCTTCATAATACACATTACAAGAATCATATTCATTATCACTTCATTCCACACATTAGGCATTCAAAGTAACACCTACAATACATACCAAGTATATCCAAATTCATCAAGTATACACCGCCACAAAGAAGTTGGACCACACCACTCAAGAGCATTTCATAAATGAAGCTACAAAACACAAATAACTTACCCTTTAACAAAGATTCAATAACCTATAGCATTTACTCAACAAATCATCATATATTATCCCTTAGGGTGTAGCTAAATACCAATAACAACACAAGTAAAGAAAAGCTCATAGACTACCAAACCATGTTCAATTAACCGATTTCTTATGCCACAATTTGATAAAAAGCTTAATTATAATTTCCTTGAAGTTTTAGAATTGAAATCACAAAATAAATTTCAAAACATTATATTTGAATCATTTAAAATGTTTAATGGAAGAGCCATATTTAGAGTTGAAGATATAAGAAACTAGGGTTGAGAAACTCTTTTTGAAATCTATTAGAAAGGCCTTCTTGAATGCAAGAGAGTTCAAGGATGACTACCAAACGTCACATACAAGAAACACCAATGATGTTTTATGAAGAACTATACCACCAACAGGCCCTTCTAGCCCTTCTTGAGTTCTCGCTTCCATGTTGACTTGAGAGTCTTTTAAGAGGGAGGCGTTTTGGGTTTTAGGAAATGAGGTCTAAAATTAGTTCAAAGGGTTTGAAACACTTTAATATACATAAAATAAACACAAAAATAAACGTCCATGTTTCTCAAAATACTTGGGGTGAATTTACTAAAGACCCCAATCCAAGACAGATTTTTTTGCAACTTTTGGCAGCCCATCGACGAGTCCACACAGACGGGTCATCTACCAATCGATGCCCCATTGATGGGGGTCCTTAGATTGGGACATTGACACCATCCTGTGAAGACATGCTACAATTGCGGTGACAGTCGACGCCTAAGGTCAATGGACCGTTGATGGACAAACGGACTGTCACTCGTAGATGTCGTTGGGTCACTACTTGGCAACTTCTTACAAGAGATGGGGCCCTCTTCTAGGTCCTTTCCTGGGTCAAAGGAGGGGTCGTACCCGGACGTTAAACACCATCCTAAGGACACTAATATAACTCATTTTATTACAAAATTAACTCATGAAAAAATCAAGAATCTGTAGTTCACCTTAGTTCGTTTTAGGTTGTTACATTGAATTTCCAACTTACCCTTTGAAGTACATCCTTCATAATATCATGATATCTTAGCATCCTTGTTCTTCCTCTTAACCCTAATCTTCTCAAATTTTTGAGCATGCACCATCATACAAGAAATATCGATGTTTTCATGAAGAATCCCCTAATGACACACTTCCACAAGATCTTCAGACACACCCGTCAGAAAAATGGCTCATTTCTTCTCTAGGATTAGACACCAAATAAGGGTGATATTTGGTAAAATTTGTGAACTTCAAAGAGTAATCTTTGTTCCTCATTACTCATTGACAAAGTTCAATGAACTCTTCTAATTTTTCCTCCCTTTAGTCCCATGGGAAGAATCTATTATGAAATGTCCTCTTAAAGACTTCCGAACTTATGGGACCCGCTCTCAAAGCCATACTATCCCTCAATTGAGTACTACATGTTTGAGACACATCCTTGAGTTTATATGTGGCTCGCTCGGCCTTCTCATTAGAACTCACTCGCATAGCATAAAAGATTTTGTAGACCTCATCAAGAAAGTCTTGGGGATCTTAATTCACCTTAGACATAAACAACATTGGAGGGTTCATCCTTGTGAAATCCCTCAAGCGAGAAGACATGGTACAAACATTTTGGTTCACACGGGGTCCAACTTCCCGATTATCTTGAGCCATGATGGCTTGAGCTTGAGTATCTATGGCTTCATCTTTAGTAGTCAGAGCTTGAGCCGAGTAGATTAAAACAAACCTTATCTCTCCATTTTCCATGGCCGGAGGATTGACCGGAGCTTGATCACCTTGTAGAGAATTTTCTTGAGGAAGAGCTTGATTGTCTTTTGTAGGAACTCCCGTATTAGAAATCTCCACTTAAAATCTTCTTGAAGAAGTCCTTCTAGTAGTCAGAGCCGATAAGCACAAGAAAATAATTAGAAGAAAAAGGACATGTAGAGTTACCTCTCCTAAATCATGAATTTCAAGAAAACCAAAGAGGTGAGAATTTCCTAAGCATCACATAGCCTCTCATACATAATTTTGGCGTGCTTCATACTCATGAAAAAGACTCTACATTGACGTGGTTTAATGAGACTCAATATTAAGATTACTAAACCTCATGCTTGGATATGAAGTTTGTCACAGTTGGAGAGTACCCCCAGGATGTAACCGGTGTCTTCCTCTTCGAAGAGGCCTTGGACTAGCCGTTAGAATTCATCATTGAATATCATAGGTAGAGAATATGCGGAAAACTAAAAACTTTATCATAGTGAAGTATATATAGACTTCTCATTTGTCATATATGAAGTTTACTTAGACTTCTCATTTATGCAGTATACATAGACTTCTCATTTAAGCAATATAGCCAATTCACATGAAGTAGTCTAATACATGTCTCACAGATAAACCATCTATCATAGAAAAACGAATAAGGTATATCCCTTAGTCTATTACAATATGACATGTATAATCTTAGGGCAAAGTCTCATGTATAACAAAGAACAATTGTCTTTGACATAGTTAATGCTAATAAGTCTAGAAAAGTGGCTTTGTCCCTTGATGAGAGGACTCACCAACATTTTGGGAAAAGGTCCAAGTCATTCTTTTAAGTGACCTTAATGCCTCAATTGTTCGAACCTACGTTGTTGCTAAAAAGGGAAATAATATGGGTTCGTACAAACCACATCTACTAAGTATGGAAACATGTGCAAGTACAACCATTTAAATCATGCTTAAAGGGGACATTTTGTTCAAAACCATGCTAAGTCACTTTAATGGACTTTATGACATACAAGAGAATAAACAAGTCAATAATCATAGTAACATCAAGACATGTACATATCCAACACAAGAGCAACTTCATCATAAGGCCATATCAACATTTCATATCTTAGAGTTCATATAATCAAATAAGATAATACCTTTACTCACAATCACCTTCAAAGCCTACAAGTGGAATGCTCATGTGAAGCTCCATAACCCCACATAATCAAGTGAAGTAGAAAAGAGATCGTAAGCAATGCCTATTCTTCACATAACACCATATCATGCATATTTATCATCAAATATAGCAACTTAGACCAATATCATGTTCATCACATAAATTCAACATCATATAAGGTCAAAATCACATAAAGTCAACTTATGCATTTCATTGATAACATAAATGCATAAGAACATCCTCGTAGGACTCCCCTCAAGGTCAACTGATGCAATGTATAGGTAAAGTCCCATATCCTTACCTACATTAAGTAGAGCCCGTTAAATTACCTTAGTTAGTGTTAACTTTATTACTTTCAATCATTCATTTTACGTTCGTGAATAACCACCTAAGCCAAAAATAGAACATATGAGCTATACATGGAATTCGTGAAACCCTACTCCGTAAGAGGGTGATCTACTTGCCAAGGTAGAACCAAAACATGAACATAGCATCTTAGGTGTATCAACTAGCTAGTTTTCCTATGGGAGATCATAGTTAAGGAACTAGGAGATATATGTTGGAAACCCTCTACATGCACACTTGAATTATAGTCTCTATCTCATGAGAACAATTGTGAACATACCTTCCCTCATTTGGAAGGAACACCTCTCATATCTATTTTAATCGGTGCTAAGCTAAAGTCCCCTTTTTAAATGTCTTTATGCCGTCTTTAAACATTAATTTGCAATATAAGGCTTAGGGACTAACCCTTGTATAATCGTGGTCATAGCTCTTTAGTTATAGCATGAGAACTTCCTTTCATTACGACCCTTCATTAGTGAGATCATCACATCATAGTCATATCATAATAAGGCACACAAAAGAATCACATTCATCCTTGTATGATCATACCCCTATCAGGATCGCACAATTCAACATACTCATATCATGCCATCAAATTCATCATATCATCATATTCCTAATCTAATCACATAATAATACTTCAATTGAAAATCATCATAAATAATAGACCATCATAATTAAAGTAAAGAACTCATGATCATAAATGTCTTACCAATAGTTTCCAAGACCGACCTTCAAGATTTTACAGTCAATTCAAAAATATTGATCCTTCAGTTCACTCATTACCACCATATAATAGTAAAGTATGCAAGAACTAAGTCAATTGAATCATCACTAATAAAAATAAACCTCATAACCTAAGGGTGGGAAAAGGAACAATCATGGATTCCTTTAAAAAAAGTAGGTAAAATCCTAAGGAAATACAATAATTAAGCAATAAAAAAACAAAGTCTATCAATATTAATCAATACAATACATCATTAAATCAATTTTAATGATAACCCACGAAATTGGATGAAAATCATGATTTTAGACATCTTTTGGAAACCAGTTTTCAAGACCCTCTTGGGGAAAAGGTTACCAAGAGTTAATAGTTTCTATACCTTATTATTCCTTGAAGAATTATGGAATAAATCTTGGGGAAAAGGTTACCAAGAGTTAATAGTTTCTATACCTTATTATTCCTTGAAGAATTATGGAATAAAACTTGATCTTGAAGCGGTAATGAATCTTGAACCTTGGTCTTCAATGGGAGAGCTTGGGATTAGAGAGAAAAAGTAGAATGAAGTGAGAGTGACTTGGGTTTGGGGAAATTATGACATAATGAGTTAGTTTAATATCTTATAACTCCTTTATAATCCCCAACTAACTTTATTAAAAATGACTTAATCCATAATTAATTTATTAATTAATTAATTTAATAACCTAACCTTGAGAGAAATTAGGCAGTGCACCAGGGGTCCAATCGACGACTTCTCGTCCATGCCCCATCAACAAGACCAAGGACCGTATTTGTAGTCCATGGTTTTAGTCAGAGACTCTTCTTTGGAGACATTTGTGCTGAGACATATGTCTCAACAAATGAGACATCGATGCAGCGTCACTTCATCGATAGGTCATCTTTTGGTCTTTTGGTTGCAAATTACCACAAGACTGTTTTTGATGGTCAAATGTAAGGTCCTTCTAAAGGAACCTTAGGGTGGTCCTTGGGAAGTCGTACCCGAAAGTTTTTACCCTAAGCACACTCTAACATATATTTTAAACCTTTATGCAAAATTTGAATAAATTTTAACTTTAAACCGTTCCTAACACACAAAGGAACACTGGTTCATTTTTCACAAATCTAAAGACGTTATGGTCATTTCTTGACTCTTTGGTTCAAAAACTTTTGAATTGAGTTCATTACCTCTATTTATACTTAGAAACACTATTTTAGTACATCGTTCATGTCACGACCGGGGAGAATCCCATAGATGTAACCGGCGTCTTCATCCTCAAAGAGGACCTACACTAGCCCTTAGCATTCATAATTACATTTCATCTATCAAAAATGTGGACAATTTAATAAATATTTTCATATTAAGGTATACAGATACCTCTTGCATATCGTATAGGGAATTTACTTAGACTCCTTGCATATTAAGCTTACATAGGCTTATTATTTAGTCAATATAATCAATACGTAAGAATTAGTATAATCTTTTGTCTGACATTAAACCATCTAAAATTAAGTATAACATTCGGGCATAGCCCTTATACAAGTACATATTGCCACATAGGCCTTAGAAACAAATGTCTTCATGAATGAGGAAGAAACGAATGTTTTATGACATTAGTAATGCTAATAGGGTAGATCCAAAGTCATCATCCTCGAACTAGGGCGACTCACCAACTACTTTGAGGAATAAGTCCAAGTATCCTTGATAAGTAGCCTAGAAATGCTTCTATAGCCAGAACCTACAATGTAGGGAAAAAAAGAAATATGGGTTAGTATACAACACATGTACTACGTACTAAGTATTATTCCTATGCAGAAAATAATTAATGCATGAGAAAAGGCACAATCTAGTAAAAACCATGCATTATACTCAATAACTAAACATGCACATATATAGAACATTGTGAGTCAACCCAACTTTCACATCCGGGGAGCACCCCCTAGAAGCAACATGGTGTACTTGACCTCTCGGAGGTCTTGTACAAGCCCATAGTTATCATTCATCTCATAGACATGGTAAATTTAGTGGAAAATTTAAAACTTTTCATAGCACCTCATATGCTAGAAGTTTTACTTCATATACATATAAAATATAAGTCATAATACTTATATAGATTCGAAGTCTCTTTGCCATCTTAGACTCAACCACATTAGAATACATTCGGGACACAAACATGATAACATAAACATAATTACAATATTTGAGACTCTACAGTAAACCATATCATAGGAAATCCGTGGACTTAAGGATTCCTTTCCTTGAGCTTCGGAATCACATATCAATCTTCTCAATCATATAGATATCCCTTTAATTATTCACAACCTAGACTTTGCGTAAAAAGTAGAGAAGAATGGGATTAGTACAAGAATGCACTAAAAATGACAACCATACAAAAACATGCATTTAAAAGGGACATTTTCTTTAAATCATACTTCACGCATTTTTGAGTAAATATTTATAAAACCTTTAAAGAATAGCATTTGTATCATTAATATACATCATGTAACATATTTAAAGGCCAAACATTTCATAATATCACTTATAAAATTTATTACATAATTGAGTAACTTTACAGTGAGCTAAATTCCTTTAATAGTGAACTATTTTCCTTTTTATTCGTTAACTTCCCAACTAACCCTCTAGTTATACTTGGTGCAATGCATCACCTTAAGGCCAATATAAAACATACATACAATCTATACAAGGAAACACATACCATCATAAATTATAGTACAACATAGACATAGTTAAGTCAAGACCTTCATCATATAGTCAACAAGATCAACCATGCATAAAGACTCATATCATGATCGTCCTTATAACAAGTAGACAAATACTACAATGCCATTCATAAGGAACATACATATAGCTACATGCATTGGAACACCTTCCTAGAAATTCCCATGGAGCTACTTGTGGAATGTGTAGATGGGTTCATTACTTTCACCTATCCTAAGTAACCTCCCTATAGTCATTCTATTTTGGGTCCTAGTAATCAACTTCGATATCCCATTTTACTTTTGGAAAACTATAGCCTTAATCGACATAACCATGTGATGCTAAACATGGAATCCGGTGTCATAGAACCCCACACCGAAAGAAGGTGGTCTACCGGCCAAAGTATGACCAAATGTGACATAGCTTTCTAGAAGGATTCACTAGCTAGTATCCTATAGTGGAAACATAGTTATGGAACTTGGAGGTACGTGTAAAAACCCTTTTTATATCAAGATTAGGCATTGTAATTATTCACTTATGGAAACCCTATTTATGCCCATTGAGGTATTGTGGTTATCCACCTCATGAGATTTATGGTGACCTTCGTTCCTACCATAGGAAGGGACACACACTCATGTTCAAGTTCACTCGGTGATAAGCTAAGTTCTCTTCATATAATACCTTTATTATATTTTTACTTTAAAAAATATAGGTTTAGGAGAGCCATCCCCTCATATACTTAACTAATAGGTCATAGATGAAAGTTCATCAATCTTAATCGTGTAAAGAATCCATTCAAATGAAAATAGCATATGTAAAGCATCATCTAGTTAGGGTACACATGAATACAACATTCAAGGCCTCTCTCTTGACTAGGTCTTCATACATGTGTGTGTGTATACATATATGTGATCAAACCTTTCACATTACACATTAAGACACTCATGTTCATACATACATATTCATATATTTAGAGACCAAAACTAGAACTATCCTATCAAGGTACACATGTGTTGAATAGGCAAAGTCCCATACCCTTGCCCATACTAGTAAACCTATCAATTCATACTATCTAAGGGAACACATCATGCCTTCATAAAAAACATCTTAACATGCATTGTAGTAGACACTAGTGAATATGAGAACTACCTTTCATTTAGACACCATGACCTAAACTACTTGTAACATGGATGTAAAGTGAGTGTATGTATATATTGGTCAACTTGATCACATAATGGCTATCAACAACATATTGAGGCAGCCACCCTTTTACACCATAATACTCTATCAAGCATAACCACACAACACATAATAGAATAGGAGACAAGCCAACTTCATATTACACTGAAGACTCCTAACTTGTGCTATTCATGCATTCACATAGGGGTACATAGGTAAGGGATCACTAACCATTTTGAACTCATCAATGGTATCACCTATAATTTACCCTATCATGGATATACACATGCATACACAATAGCCATACAACCGATAACACAACTAGAATAGGAATGTAGGCATAAGCTTCACATAGTATCATCATAGGCACATGTTCATATATTTATCATTTTTCCTTCATGGCCATTGTCAACATACTTATAGATTGAAAATAAAGTAAACACCGCCACCATAAGTGGACCATTCAACACCAATGTCATACAAGGCTTCATCAAGATTACTCTAAAGAAATAGAGAAGTAGAAGAGTAGAGGAATTCTTACCAATCCTTTAGCCATTGGTCATCATTGGCCATTACTACTCTTTCATCAATAAATAATGTATAGGGCAGTAGCTTAAGTTACCATAATCATTCATGAAGTTAAACATAAGCTACTACAAGGTCAAGTCACAACTAGTACAATACATTGACATACTAAAAGGTAGAAGGACATAGATCATCAACCAACTTCAATTGCATGGATTATAGATCATATTACATCAATAATATGAATCCAAGGCAGTAGCTAATCATAAACTTCGTCATATCGAAATCATGCTTAAAACACTTCAAGATCAAGAAACTATCGTAGGGAATAAACTATCAATTCAATGTACAATAGCGAGAATAGGCCATATTATTAATTTTACCAAAGTATTTATCAGCAATCATATTTTACCAATAAATTAAATTCTAGGCAGTAGATAATAAGATCATAGTCTAGATGAGGCACTACTACAATTGCCATTAAGGTGGACACAAGCATGCTTCATATTAGGAGTTGATGGAAGATAAGTTTACATGGGTTAATCCTATTCAAAGTGCCATGAATTGACCCATACTTAATTCATACATATAATTAATCCTCAAATTACGTTATAGGCAGCATCTATAGACATTAACCATGATTAATTAATGTAACAACCAACCTAACGTCAAGATCACAAGTTCCAACTTCATAAACTAGAAGAACCTAGATCAATTAAAACCAAGCCTTCTTTAATTTCATCATACAATATTTATATCTAAAATTCAACAATGGTATTAGCCTAAAATAATCAGTTACAAGAACCACAACATAATCGAAATTATCTTTTTAATCAATTGAGGACCCACATTACATGATTATAATGAAGACTAGACAAGGAATGCCCAAACCTTCATGAGGTGATTCACTTGGGTAATTAAACAATGATTAACATTCAACATACATAATAGACAGTATACATAAGCATATAATATAATTGAATCACAAATTGACGTTCATGAGATCAAGATCATAAAACCATCCATAGGCTAAAATCGAGTTTGTGAAAGATGCATGGGTTCCTCATGCAATAGGATTGGAAATCACATACAAATTAGTATATAATCATCAATATATTCATATTGTGATTTTTAATTCAATTTATGAATGAACCCATGGCTAGAATAAAGAAGAAGAACTTGATCATTTTTTTCTCATTGAAAACTTTGAGATTAACTCTTTAGATGGAAGTATAACTAGAGATGAAGGTTAACCATACCTTTATCTACATTAAAATCTAAAAAACTTGATTATTCATACATGTAAATCCAATCTCCATGATGTTCTTGAGCTTCACAAACAATGGAGGTTCTAGAGAAAATATTTTTTGAGGGAAAAGTCTAATTTGGTGAATTCCATTGGGAGTGGGGTTTATCACGTTTTTAATCCCTTTTATACACCCAAAAGTAGCTAAATAATCCTATTAGGATATGTTTAGGAAGTAGGGTGAATTTCCCATTCGCTTCTTAAATAAAACAGACGCAGGCAATAGGTTGCAGGTCACCATCGACAGAACCATCTACTGGCCGTTGGTCAGTCGACGGGCCGTGCGTTGGCTTCCGTCGATTGGTTCTTGAACAATTTTTAGATTGGTACCTTCCCAATATTTTTAAAAATCTATGGAATCTCACCTACGGGCTGTTGGTTGACCAACTGGCCGTCGTTTGGTCCGTCAATTGACACTTCCAAGGCAGTGTCTCGACCAGCCTTGGGTCCTTCTTGTGGGTCCTTTTTTGGGGCCCTTTAGAAGTCGTACTCAAAATTTTAAAACGTAAATAAAACACTTAACAAGTTGTAGACATCCAAAGTAAGTTTCACCCAAATGAAAAACCTGAAAGTCGTCTAAACAGGCTAGGCCCCATCAAGACAGACGTTGAGCGCCTTAAGGGCTATCTTTCGAATGCCTTGGACGTTCTTCGTCGGTTGACCTACAAAATTCTCGAAACTCAATATACCATATTTAAACATCATTATAACAAAACTTAATACTTAATATTTTAATATTATATAGTATATAAAAACGCATGGTCACATTAGACACATAGGTGACTAGTCGTCGAACGTTATAGTCGTCCCTTGACGTTCAACTTCCAAATTAGTTTAAACTTTACACACTGCCACTAAAACATATTATAAGTTATTTTAGAACTTTAGAACCTTAATAGTAACATGTTACTCTCTAGAAACCCTAACTAATTTTGGGGTCTTACACCAACATGATATTAACCAAACATATTAGCTACCCACGCAATACTTGTGCAATGCCAAGAATCGGACCCTATAACCATATCCAAATCTAATCATCAAATTAAGTAACTTAATACATGCATAAAACATAACTTCATACTTGATCATAACATGATTGATTTATAAGTTCATATATAACTTGACGTACATAACATGTAATTAACTTAATCATAGAAAAACACAAATAATACCTTCCCTTAGGATCCCACTTGTGAAATGAGTAAGACAAGTCTCATACCATCCCTCACCCTACTTAGTAACCTTAAATACAAGCCCTAATAATAGTTCACATACTTGACTTACTCATTTACCTTATTATATTAGGGAGAAAAGTGCAATAATCGACATGAGACCATGTGAGCTACATGGAATTCTGTGTTCTCCTCCCACACCGAAAAGAGATGATTAAGACTTGCCTAAGGTGTAACAATTTGTTCATTTATATATAGGTGGATCCACTTATATATAGTCTTATGTGGGTACAAATTTAACTGTTACGATCCGAATTCAGGAATCCGAATCGCAACCGGCGTCGTTGACCTCCCAAAGGTCGTAGACAAGCCTCTTCTTGCGTTTATCACATTCATATGATTACTTTTAGGGGAATATTTAAAACTTTTAATTTATATTTGAAGTACAAGTAGACTTCATATTGTAAGCATATAAACGCGTATTTCTAACGAACTTCATTGCTCATACATGAACCATCTAGTTATAAAAACATACAACTTCAAAGAAATAGGATCTGATGTCATAAGTAATACTTGCCAAAACAGCATCATTACCATCGTATGAATAAAATAGGAAAGAAACACTAGTGGAGCATAATCCACTAGTTCAAAGCTACTCCTAAGAAAGAAATATAAACGCAAGCATCCTCGAATGCATGAGGACCTACCAAGTCCAAATGAAATCTCTGAGTCCGAACAACTGCAATGATACCCTCAACGCCCACCTGAGCCCTCACCTTAAATAGTAATATTGTATGGACTTAGTACATACATGTAGTAAGTATGGGTACATGCAGCAACACATAAAGGTAATGCATCAACAAGCTTTCTTAGAAGATCAAGTGTCTTGACTTGCCTAATTCGTAATAGGAAAGTCATACTATCATTATGTCACACATCATACATACATAGGTTCACATAACATACAATTCATGTTTCATACATCATACATTTCGTATCCATGAGACCTTGGAATCATGGTCGTAGCATTGAGACATCTCAAGTGAGGGCCCAACATATGGGACCTCGATCCGATGTCCTCCTTTAGCAAACACAGAATCTACTTCATTCGTTCATTCATACTTCACATTATTCTTTTCATTAATTCATAGGCTGATGTAAACACCATCTATACCTAGGATGAAATTTAAGACTCTCTTCGGGATCATGAAGTTCAATGTCCAAGAATGACCTAGTGTCATTACTTGTATATAGTTTCATCTTTGGATTGTCTTTCCAAAACACCTTCTGTATCATTCATTTCATTATCTTTCATACATTGAGGAACTTTCAACCTTAACCGACATAGATCATGTGAGCATCAAGAAATCTGGTGTCTTACCCACATCGAAAAGAGGTGGAGTCACTGTCCAAAGTGAAACCATAACATTCTAGCTTTATGGCTTGAACAAAGCTAGTTCACTATGTTGGCAACATAGTTAAAAGACTAGGGGATTTAGGGAGACCCACACCTTGGTGGACAGTCTCATCTTCATGAGAATTATGTGAGCCTCCGCCCTTCCCGAAAGAAGGCTTCACCACTCTTAACTAGCCTATCGGTGCTTAGTTTAAAGTTGCTATTTACATTCAACTCATACATCATCGAAGCTTTCTTCTAGCATGAGGTAGTCATATCTCATTACATGATTGATCATCTCTTCTTTATGTATTAAGTGTGAAATGTCCTTACACTTACATATAGAATGTGACTGAGACTTGTCTCTTAATATTCAACACTCTCTTAGGTGAGCACTTTTAGTGACCTTTACATAAGCTTGGTTGAGACTTTTCTCACCATTCATCTTAGCCTCTTATCATGTTTTCACCATTTTCATTAGCATCATAGTTTAACATAATTACTCACCTCATTATGTGAATGTTCATTTCTTCGTCTTGCTATTAACTTACATCGTATGTCATGCACATGGCCTTTATTATTCTTTACACTAATGGTAGTACCCCTTTCTGGTTACACCATGCAAAAGGCTTGGTTTCGTGATTTAAGTTACCTTAGACTTTACCGTGTTCCAATTCCTTGGGAAGTATCTATTCTCTTGATTTATTTTCATTATATGTGTGTGTGTGAGACTTATGTTCCTTCACACATTCGGACAAGAGAACCAAAGTTCGATCTTTAGTTGCTGCTTTTTATTGTTATTGTATGTAATACTTATGTGACTCACAATTTTTGGTCAAGGGGATCCGTGTTCGAATCCCTTAGGCAGCATATAATTATTTATTATATGTGAGACTTATGTATCTCACACATTTGACCTTGAGGCCGGGATCGATTCCCATCCTACTCCCAACATTATTCTCTTTTTAATTTACTTAAGACCTCTTCATCTAGTGCTAGAACCTTAATTTCTCGGGTTCAATTCTTAGCTGTAGCAATTTCTTTATTTGAATTTAGCCAACTTATTAGGTCCTCAAGTTCATTTTTCTTACACTTTAGTCTAGAAAATTTTGTTTCGATTTTTATATCCACTTTAACCAATATTTTAGCCTAAACTTACGTCCATATATCTGTACCATTTCATTGTGCATTGATGAACATGACCGAGAGTCTTAGACTCTTTTTAATTCAACAATTAGTATTTCATTTTAGATCATCACTTTCATTTACTTTTCATGAACATCACAGATTCTTTTTGCATGTCAAACACACAACATTACGTAACACATAATTCAGAACTTCTTCATGTAGACCGTAACAACAAAATCACGGAAAACAACATAGTTGTGCACATGTAACATTCAACATTTGGACATACATGACAAAATCATAAAAAATCTGTGAACACACATTGCACACAATGAAAATCAGTCCTCAAAATCATCTACCAGAAGTCATACAAACGCATGCATCAATCGTTCATAGGATCTAATGTCAGGGGCATACAACGTGGACATCCTTAGTTTATAGATTGTATTTGAACTAACACTTAGGGGACTCTTGCGAAAGGGACCAAGAGAGAATAAAATCCGAACCTTTTTCAACATTGACAAGCAGCCACAAACACGTCCTAACTCATGCACAAACCTCTCTTCCTAGCGTTGATTCTTGTTCACAATCGAAGATCTTTACGTGATTTCTTAAAAATCCTAGGCGTACGAACTTTTCTTTTCTTTTTTGATGGATATGCCGAGAGCTCTTAGAACAATAGACACAATTTATTTTTCTTTTTTTGAATTGCAAGGTAAAGCTGAAAAACATTTTGTGGATATATAATGAATTAAGAGTGTACATGGAGTACACTCCTAGTTGGAGTCGTGCACCCCCTTTTCTTGGGATTTGTTGTTGACTTATTCAACACAATTTGAATTGTAAAATCAGATTATAATCTACATGTTTAGTTACTATAATGCCCTTCCTTATTTTGTCTAATTTAATTCACTTAAATAGTTCACTTTAATACCTCCAACTGGGGTCAAACCCGAGTGTGGAGATCCAATCAAACTCAGGTTTGAACATCGAGCTTTGACCCATTTTGACTAATTAAAAACCTTATTCAATAGATTAAATATCAACCTAGGGTAATTACTATACTACCCCTAGCCCTGAAATTACCTTTTTACCCCTATAACCCTTAAAACCTAAGACTAACCCTCTATGTCCGGTTAAGACTCACCCGGGTGATTCCTAGTGTTCGGTGTCCGGTTAAGACTCACCCGAGTGAATCCTAGTGTTCGGGGACCTAACATGGCTAGAACCAACCCGGCCTAGCTCAACCAACTCTCCAAGTTGGTTGGCTTGGCTGGTGCTTAGGTCCAGGGGTCTGGTTCCACGCACATCAAGCTGTGTGAACCCGGTCTAATCTATGCATTCTAGGTACATTTAGGTCTTACTTAGCATAGTCATTTTCGGGTCGTTACATTATCCCCCCCTTAGGAACATTCGTCCTCGAATGACACTACACATAGTTTGAACAAGGAGGGTGATTTTTGAAAGTTACTTCATCATACATAAACGTTTCTCTTTTGAGAACATTTTATTCACACTTATTTGGGTTGTGCATACTATTCAAGCTTATCTAAGGCTTCATACTTGAGATTGAGAAATTTCCTTCTCAAAAACAGTTAACTTAATGCACATCACAAATAATGTAATACAGAAAACAAGTTTATGCTACACAAAAACAGCAACATAAATTGCAAACATAAACTCATTTTAACTCATATAGTGCTATTATAAAACATACTATTAGTGAACTATCACATCAAGTTGACTACAATACTTAGAATTCAAGGTTCTTAAAAATAAATAAGACTTTAAGAGAAGAATATCTAACCTCAAGAACTGATCAAATGATGATAGCGGGATCTCATATAAGCCTCGGCCTTGCATGTTGCTCCCTCAAAAAGGTGGTTCCGCCATAGGACTTTCACGGTGCCAACCTCCTTGTTGCTCAGTCACATCACTTGACAATCTAGATTTTCCATTGGAACCTCTTCATAAGAAAGGTTCTCATCAACTCCTAACCCCTTAACAGGAAGGATGGATGCTGGATCACCTAGACACTTCTTAAGCTTTGAAACGTGAAACACTGGATGAACAGAAGCCAAAACTTTAGGTAACTTCAACTCGTAGGCAACATTTCCTTCTCGCTGCAAGACCCCATAAGGACTTATAAACATCGCACTCAACTTTCTTTTCTTACCAAACCTCATCACCCCTTTCATGGGTGACATCTTAACGTAGACTTGATCACCTACCTCAAATTCTAGAGCTCTCTTTTTATTGTCTGCATGGGCTTTTATATGACTATAAGCAGTAGCCAATCTATCTCTGATCATTATGACCTTATCCATATCCTCATGTACGATCTCAAGGCCAAGAATGGCAGATTCTCCTTCCTCAAACCACCCAACCGGAGACCTACATCTTCAGCCATATAGTTCTTCAAAAAGTGATATTCCAATACAAGAAAGGTAGCTATTATTGTAAGAGAACTCTATCAGCGGCAAATGATAATCCCAACTCCCCTTGAAGTCAATAGCACATGCTATAAACATGTCTTCAAGGGTCTGGATGGTAAGCTCTACTTGTTCATCCGTCTGTGGATGAAAAGCAGTACTAAACTTCACCTGTGTACCCAAGACTTTTTGAAACATCTCCTAAAATGAGAAGTAAATTGGGCTCCCCTATCCAAGATTATAGACAGAGGAATCCTGTGCCATCTCACTATCTCATCAATATAAAGCTTTTCATAATCTTCAGCCTTAAAAATAGACTTCACAGGTATGAACTGAGCGGACTTGGTCATTCTGTAAACAATAATCCAAATGGAATCATGTAGTTTCCTAGTATTTTGCAGACCAACCAAAAATTCCATATTGATAGCCTCTCACTTCCATGTTGGAATCTCAATAGTCTGAGTGATACCCCCAGGATTATTGTGTTCGGCCTTAACCTGTTGGCAATTCGAAAACTCTTCCATGAATTTAGAGATATCTCTCTTCATGGCTTCCCACCAATAGACCTCTTTAAGGTCATGGCACATCTTGGTGGTACCTGGATGAATGGAATACGTAGAACCATGAGTTTCTGCCAAAATATTAGACATCAAACCATCAACATTGGGCACACATAATATGTTTTGGTACCAGAGTACACCATCCCCTCCTAGAGAAAACGATTCATCCAACTTACTCAATACTGCGTCTTTCAACTACATCAGTACTGGGTCGAGATGTTTATTGGATTTAACTTCTACAACAAATGACCATTCAAAACATTAGTGAACTGAAACACCCAAACTTGGTGCATCTGCCAGTCGTACACCCAATCTAGCCAATTGGTGTACCTCTTTAACCAGCTCCTTCTTCTCTTCATCAATATGAGACGTGTTGCCTATGCTCAATCAACTCAATGCATCAGCCAGTACATTGGCCTTACTCGGGTGATAATAAACTCTCATATCATAATATTTGAGCAGTTCTAGCGATCTTCTCTCACGAAGGTTCAACTCCATCTGTGTAAATACATACTGAAGACTTTTATGGTTAGTATATACATCAACATGTACACCATATAAATAATGTCTCCAAATTTTTAATGCAAACACCACAGCAGCTAACTAAAGGTCATCAGTAGAATAGTTCTTCTCATGAATTTTCAACTGTTTTGATGCATATGCAATCACCTTGAATCTTCCATTAGAATACATCCCAAACCTACCCGAGAAGGATCATAGTACACCACATATCCTGCACCACTCCTCGGCAACGTGAGAACTGGGGCTGAAGTGAGTCGGTCTTTGAGCACTTGTAAGCTCTTTTCACATTTTTCAGAGCACTCAAACTTCACCTTCTTCTTAGTCAAGGCTATAAATGGAGCAACAATAGTGAAAAATCCTTCCACAAACTTGCGATAGTAATTTGCCAAGCCTAGAAAACATCAAATATCGATAGGAGTAAGGGGTCTCGGCCATTTCTTCACTGCCTCAACCTTTTCAGAATTAACTTTAACATCCTCGTCGGTCACAACATGACCAAGAAAGGTCACTGATCTCAACTAGAATTCACATTTGATGAACTTTGCATACAGGTGATGTTTTTTAAGTACCTGCAATATCTTTCGCAAGTGTACTTCATGCTCTTCTCTAGAATAAGAGTATAGGAGAATTCCATCTATTAATACTATGACGAAGGAATCAAGGTACTCATGAAAACTCTATTCATAAGGTCCATAAATGCGGCTGGTGTGTTAGTGAGACCGAATAACATGACCGAAAATTCATAATGCCCATATCTAGTATGACTAGCCGTCTTAGGGATGTCTTCCCACCTCACTCTATGCTGATGATCGCCTGACCAAAGGTCTATCTTTGAAAAGACACTTGATCCTTGGAGTTGGTCAAATAAAGCGTCAAGTCTGGGAAGAGGGTACTTATTCTTTATAGAGACTTTGTTCAGTTGCCAATAATCAATGCACATTCTAAGCGTTCCATCCTTTTTAGTTACGAATAACACTGGACCACCCTATGGGGATATGCTCAGCTGGATGAGGCCATTATCAAGTAGATCTTTAATCTGCAACTTCATGTCTTTGAGTTCAGCTAGTGTCATCCTATACGAGAGAATATAAATGGTCTTGGTGTTGGGATCTAAATCAACACCAAAGTCAATCTCACATTCAGTAGGGATTCCAGGTAAATTCTCTGGAAAGACATCTGGGAACTCATTCACTATTGAAAGTGAGTATATGGAAGGAACTTCTTGATCTAATTCATTGACTCTAACTAAGTGGTACAAATACCCCTTAACTATAATCTTATTGGCCTTTAAGTTTGAAAAGTTTGACTGACTATACTTGTACCATGACATTCCCATTCCCGCTCTAACTCATTTGGAAACTGAAACCTCACTACCCTCTTTCGACAATCTATTATGGCAAAACACTTATGGAGTCAATCCATATCATATATTATATCGAAATCGAGCATGCCTAATTCCACAGGATCAGCATGAGTGACTCTATCAAGGGTGTGAATTGCGAAATTTTTATACACTCTTTCTGCACTAATGCCATCTCCTATGGGGGTACTTAGTAGAATCTGCTCATGCAGGATGTTACGAAGAACATCAAATCTACTAGCTATCAAAGGAGTAAAAAATATAGAGTGGATCTAGGATCTAACAATGCATACATTGGGAAGGTAAATACATGCAACGTACCCGTGACTACACTAGCTAACTGCTCTTGCTCTTCTCTATCATTCTGTGCATAAAATCAGTTCTTCTTAGGGGTTTGGCTGAAGAATTTGCATTCGTCAGGGGCTGAGCACCTTCCTTGGCATCGTTTGAGGATAATCTCAGACCATGTGTATAGTCTTTCAACACCCAAAGTAGGAATTAGTACCTACTAAACATTTACCTCCACGAGGACGTCCACATTTACCACAAATCTTGCTTTTTCGTTGGACGTTCCAATCCTTGCCCTTTGTGGGGCCAGACTGGTTCACTTTGTGGCATTCGAATTCCCTGAAGAAACAGAATTACCTGAATGTCTCTTGAACTTAGAGATGTTCTTGAGTCCAAATGAGCCCTTACCCGAGCTAGAACAAGTCTGATCTGCAGTCTTAGGCTTCTTGCTTTCATGAACTCTCCTCTTGTGGAGGTTCTCCTCCACTTGCTAAGCATGCACCATCAAACTGCCCAGATCCATGCTTTCATGCAACATGGCTGCTCGACAATCTTCCACTAGATCCTCCGACACGCCAGTCCCAAACCTGCTCATGTCATCCCTGCTATTTGTCACCAGAGATGAAGCATACTTTCTGAGTTTAACGAATTTCAAGGAATACTCCTTGACTGACATACCTCCCTGTCTATGGTTGATGAAATATTTAACCTTTGATTCTCGTTGCTCTCTCGGGAAATATCTTTCCAGAAAGGTAGTCTTGAGAAAATACCAAGTGATGAGAACATCTTAACGTGGTCATCTATCAGCCCATATTCAGTACCAAATCTGTGCCACGTCCTTGAGTTTATATGAAGTCAAGTCAGCCTTCACCTCCTCATCTACTCCCATGGCACAAAGGATCTTGTGGACTTCATCGACAAACTCCTGGGGATCCTCACTTGTCTTGGACCCATAGTACACTAGAGGAATCATTTTGGTGAAATCCCTCAGCGTGCTAGCCATGGTGTGCTAGAATGAAAGTTCTCTTTAGGAGAACCGTCTCTTGTGTCTTGAGCGTGATGGTTTCAGCCTGAGTAGCGATGGCCTGTGCCATCTGCAGCGAAGCTTTCCTCACTTCACCATCGGTCAACCCAGCTGGATTTACAGGCACTTGATCAACCTCAACTGGGGCTTGAATAGAAACTTGATTTCATCCAGAAACTGCCTCACCTACCCTCCTGCCTGCATTTCTCCTAGTATTCATTATCTACACCTAGATACAAGAAGATTGTTAGATTCTTAATGAAACAATTATGTCACAATTCCACATAGCACGATAAAGAGTAGAAGAAGGGAAAATTTCCTAAGCATTATGTTGTCTCTAATTCATGATAGTGGTGCACTTCACTACCATAACATATAAACTACTTAATGTGGTTGATATGATCTTGATGAAATGGATATTTAATCTAAGGCTCTAATACCAAGTTTGTCACTACCTGGATTCTGGAATCCGAATTGCAATCGGCGTCGTTAACCTCTTAAAGGTCGCAGACAAGCCTCTTCCTGCATTCATTATATTCATACGATTAATTTTAGCAGAAAATTTAAATTTTTTTTTATTTGAAGTATATGAGGACTTCATATTGCAAACAACTAAATGCGTATTTTTAAGGAAGTTCATTGCTCATACATGAACCATGTAGTTATAGAAACATACAACTTGAAAGTAATAGGATCTCATATCAGAAAATAGGAAAGAAATACTAGTGGAACATACCTTACTAGTTCAAACCTACTTCTAAGCATGAAATGTAAAGGCAAACATTCTCGAATGCATGAGGACCTACCAAGTCCAGATGAAATCTCTCAGTCCGAACAACTGCAATGATACCTTCAATGTCCACCAGAGCTTGTACCTAAAATAGTAATATTGTATGGAATTAGTAAATACTTGTACTAAATATGGGTACATGCAGCAAAACATAACGCTAATGCATGATCAAGAATGACTCTTCCTAATCATAATGCCTTCTTAAAAGGTCAAGTCTCTTGACTGGCCTAATTCGTAATAGGAAGGTCATACTATGATTATGTCACACATCATACATGCATAGGTTCACATAACATACATTTAGTATTTCATATATCACACATTTCATATCCATGAGACCTTGGAATCATGGACGTACATTGAGACATCTCAAGTGAGGGCCCAACATATGGGACCTCAACCCGAGGGCCTCCGTTAGCAAACAAAGAGTCTACTTAATTTGTTTATTTGTACTTCACATTATTCATTTCATTCATTAATAGGCTTATGGAAACACCAGCTATGCCTAGGATGAACTTTAATACTCTCATCGGGATCATGAAGTGTAATGTCCAAGAATGACCTAGTGTCATTACTTGAATCCGGTTTCACCTTCTAATTGTCTTGAGTAAACACCTTTGGTATCAGTCATTTCATTATCTTTCATACTTTGAGGAACTTTCAACCTTAACCGAAATAGAATATGTGAGATTCATTAAATCCAGTGTCTTCCCCACACCGTAAAGAGGTGGAGTAACTGGCCAAAATGAAACCAAAACATGCTAGCTTTATGGGTCGATCCAATCTAGTTACCTATGTCGGCAACATAGTTCAAAGACTAGGAGATTAAGGTAGACCCATACCCACCTTGGTGGACAGTCTCATCTTCATGAGAATTACGTGAACCTCCGCCCTTCCTGAAAGAAGGAATCACCACTCATAACTAGACTATCAGTGCTTACTTTAAAGTTCTATTTACATTCAACTCACACATCATCTAAGATTGCTTCTAGCATGAGGTAGTCATAGTCATTAGATTATTTCTCATCTCTTCTTTACGCATTAAGTGTGAGTTTTCCATACACTTACCTATAGAATGTGATTGAGACTTCTCTCTTAATATTAAACGTCTCTCTTAGGTAAGCACTTTTAGTGACCTTCACTTAGGCTTGGTTAAGACTTGTCTCACCATTCATCTTAGCCTCTTATCATGTTGTTACCATTTTAATTAGCATCATAGTTTAAAATAATTACTCACCTCATTATGTGAATGTACATTTCTTTGTCTTACTATTAACTTACATCGTATGTCATGCATATGGCCTTTATTATACTTTATACTCATGGTAGTACCCCTTTCGGGTCGCACCATACATAAGGCTTGCTTTCGTGATTTAAGTGATCTTAAACTTTACCTGTGTTTGAATCCCTTGGTCAGTATCTATTCTCTTGATTTATTTTCATTATATGTATGTGTGAGAGAGACTTATGTTCCTTCACACATTCGGCCAAGAGAACCCATCTTCGATCCTTAGTGGCTGCGTTTTATTTTTATTGTATGTAAGACTTATGTGCCTCACAATTTTTGGCCAAGGGAATACGTGTTCGAATCACTTGGGCAGTATATAATTTTTTATTATAGTTGAGACTTCTTTATGTCACACATTTGGCCTTGAGGAACGGGTTCGATTCCCATCCTACACCCACATTTTTTCTCCTTTTAATTTACTCAAGACCTATTTATTTAGTGCTAGAACATTGAGGGCTCTGGTTCATTTCTTAGGTGTTGCATTTTCTTTATTTTAATTTAGCCGAGTCTTCTCTAATTAGCATTAGGTCCTCAAGTTTATTCTTCTTACACTTAATTGTAGACAATTTGGTTTCGATTTTTATATCCACTTTAACAAATACTTTAGCCTAAACTTACATCCATATATCCGTACCATTTCATTGTGCATTGATGTACATGACTGAGAGTCTTAGTGTGATTTCAATTCGGCAATTAGTATTTTATTTTAGATCATCACTATCATTTACATTTCATGAACATCAAAGTTTCTTTTTGCATTTTAAACACACAACATTACGTAACACATCACTCACTAATTCTTCAAGTAGACCGTAACAACAATATCACGAAAAACAGCATACTTGTGCACATGTAACATTCAACATAATTGTTATACAACCATCTTGAAAGATCCCCAAGTAATCCGACCTTATACAACCGGCCTCTCATTCATCCATTGCTCATACCAAACTTGTGCACATCTATGAGTTGGTAGGCGGCTATGTAACACTCCAAAAGTCGGTGACCTAATATAGAGCCTCACATGTTGGTCTAAGGATTGTAACACTGTTTACGACCTAAAATAATTGTTATAAGTAATTTAGGAATTTTAGACTCAACACATCAAGAAACGTTTATGACGTCTTGAATCTAACGAAATAGAACTAGTATATGGTCCTATGTTTGGTGAAGGTTTTGAAGTGTCAAATGCTGTCTAAAACTTGTAAAATAATTTAAATAGGTAAAATATAGTATATATTCTTAAAATGACAAGTAACGACTTTTCAAGGACTGCCCGAAGGTTCATTGCGGAGGACCCAAACCTTGGTGAGCAAGCTGCCAAAGTAGCTTGTGGCATCAAAGATGTGGAGCACATTACGCATCGCGCAGCAAACACTGGCTAGGAAATTTTATCCTTGCGATGCGGGGCCTCCACGAGGTCCACTGCCTCAACTCGGATTATCGAAAAAAGATTTGGAATTGCGCCCGCGACGCGTAACCACTTTCCAAATTCGTTTGCGTCTTATTTAAGTCAATTTGACTTCTCAAAAAGACCGAATTATGTGGGGGGTATTTTGGGTAATTAAGGGGACGAGTATATATTTTTTTATATCAGTTTTAAGCCATTTTCGCTGACTCAAATCAAATCCCCATATCAAAATCTATAATTTCTCACCTCTCTCTACTTTCTCTGACAACTCAACCTCCATTGAAGGATCATGTAATTTTTTAGGAGAAGACCAATTTCTCAACTTTTTATTCTAAAATTTGATGGATTAAGCTTCATTAATGTATGGGTTCCTAACTCTTGGGATTCCTGTCTCGACCCAAAACCGGGCCGCGACTGGCACCCACACTTACCCTCCTATGTGAGAGAACCAACCAATCTAAACCTTAACATTTCATTAATATCAACAGAAAGTAATGCGGAAGACTTAAACTCATTAATAAAAAGACAATTCAATAACTTCTAAAATTCAACATCTATTATTCCCCAAAATCTGGAAGTCATCACCACAAGAACATCTATGATCAAATTACTAAACTAAGAGTATTCTAAGAAGCTAAAATAAACAAAAGCTAGTCCATGCCGGAACTTCAAGGCATCAAGACATGAGGAAGAAGATCCAGTCCAAGCTAGAAGCATTAGCTCACCCTGAAATCCGGTGTAATGAAGACTGGCTAGAGTTGCGGTTGAGTTGAAGACGACGGTATGTTTGCTGCACTCCACAAATAACAAAGAAAACAAATACAAGTAGGGGTCAGTACAAAACACGGGTACTGAGTAGATATCATCGGCCAACTCAAAATAGAAAACAGTATATATCAGATAATATCATAAATCAACTACAATACTCAACGTGTAGCAACAACAAGTTCTATAATCATTAATAAACACCGCCAAGTTCACACATGAGGACTCAAGCCTCAATACCATACTCTTTTGGGAATTAGGTTCATTAGATTGAGTATATTAACATCTTTCAAGATTCTTTATCTTTATTCCTCTTGTGTCGGTACGTGACACTCCGCTCCCCTACTACTATGTGTCGGTACGTGACACTCCGATCCCCTAATTCTACGTGTCGGTTCGTGACACCCGATCCCCCTATTCTACGTGTCGGTTCGTGACACCCGATCCCCTAATTCTACGTGTCGGTTCGTGACACCCGATCCCCTAATTCTACGTGTCGGTTCGTGACACCCGGTCCCCCTAATTCTACGTGTCGGTTCGTGACACCCGATCCCCTAATTCTACGTGTCGGTTCGTGACACCCGGTCCCCCTAATTCTACGTGTCGGTTCGTGACACCCGATCCCCTAATTCTACGTGTCGGTTCGTGACACCCGGTCCCCCTAATTCTACGTGTCGGTTCGTGACACCCGATCCCCTAATTCTACGTGTCGGTTCGTGACACCCGGTCCCCCTAATTCTACGTGTCGGTTCGTGACACCCGCTCCCCTAATTCTACGTGTCGGTTCGTGACACCCGGTCCCCCTAATTCTACGTGTCGGTTCGTGACACCCGATCCCCTAATTCTACGTGTCGGTTCGTGACACCCGGTCCCCCTAATTCTACGTGTCGGTTCGTGACACCCGATCCCCTAATTCTACGTGTCGGTTCGTGACACCCGGTCCCCCTAATTCTACGTGTCGGTTCGTGACACCCGCTCCCCTAATTCTACGTGTCGGTTCGTGACACCCGGTCCCCCTAATACTACGTGTCGGTTCGTGACACCCGCTCCACTAATCTCATTCTATTAATTCATCAATCCTTCTTTTATACCAAGGCATCATCAACCCCATTACTTTAGTTCATCAAGCCTTCTTTTATACCAAGGCATCATCAATCTCATTAACAAAGTAGATTAGGGTTTTTCAAGATTTGGGATTCAATAGCTTCATCATGCTTATTTTATCACAATTATATACAAAATCACATCATGCATGCACACAATTAAGCATATAGAAGGGTTTACAATACTACCCAATACATATCATTCGCTATTAAGAGTTTACTACGAATAGCATAAACCATAACCTACCTCCACCGAAGATTCGTGATCAAGCAAGCAAATTCCCCAAAGCTTGTGTTTTTCCTCTTCGTTCGTTTCTCTCTCTATCAATTGTTCGACCCTCTCTTTCTCTCTTGTTCTTTTTGTTTTTCTTATTCAAAACCCTCTTTCCTTTACCCTAATTAGCATATAATTAAGTATAAAGATGGCAATAATATCCAACTAATTAACTCAAGGTTACCTCTTTTAACCCCCAAGTAATTAGACTTATTAACATTAACCCTCTAACTTTATAATTAAAGCAGGAATAGTCCAAAACGCCCCTTAAATTACTAAACAGAAATCCGACCCAGCCTGGGATTACGCAGTCTGTGACGGCCCGTCGCGCCTGCGACGGTCCGTCCTGCTGCTCCGTCACAGAGTTCAGAGACTCAATTCCACTAAAGGGTCTGTGACGGTCCGTCGTGCCCACGACGGTCCGTCCTGCCATTCCGTTACGAAGTTCAGAGAGTCGATTTCAGTACCCAAATTTCAGAATTCTAAGTGTTTTGGAACGAGACCCCCACGACGGTCCGTCGTGCCCATGACGGTTCGTCGTGGGATCCGTCGACTCAGCCAGTTTTTCCAGAAATAAAATCTGCTGCTCAAAACGACTAAACAGGTCGTTACAATAGATACCAATTTACCCATCGTTCGTCCCCGAACGATCACAAGAAGAAAAACAAGGGCGAAAAGGAGTACCTGAATCTGTAAACAGGTGTGGGTATCTTTCTTGCATATCAGCCTCCTTCTCCCAAGTGGCCTCTTCAACTGGTCGATTCTTCCATTGAACTTTGATGGATGCAATCTCCCTTGATCTCAACTTGCGAATTTCTCTATCTAGAATGGCAACAGGCTCCTCCTCATAAGACAAATTCTCATCAAGCAGAACTGAATCCCAACGAATGATGTAGTTTCCATCCCCATGGTATCTTTTCAACATAGACACATGAAATACCGGATGCACTCCTGACAGCCCTGGAGGCAAGGCTAATTCATAAGCCACCTCCCCTACTCGCTTAAGTACTTCAAATGGTCCAATATACCTTGGGCTTAGCTTACCTCTTTTACCAAACCGCATCACCCCTTTCATGGGCGAAACCTTCAGCAAGACTTGCTCACCCTCCATGAACTCCAAGTCTCTAACCTTTCGATCTGCATATTCCTTTTGCCTACTTTGCGCCGCTAAAAGCTTTTCTTGAATAGATTTCACCTTCTCTAATGAATCCCTCAAAAGGTCAGTACCCCAAGGTCTAACCTCAAATGCATCAAACCAACCAATGGGAGACCTACATCTCCTCCCATACAATGCTTCAAATGGGGCCATGTCAATACTTGAGTGATAGCTATTATTGTATGAAAACTCCGCTAAGGGTAAGAAGCTATCCCAATGGCCACCAAATTCTATCACACATGCACGAAGCATATCCTCCAACACTTGAATCGTTCGCTCAGACTGTCCATCGGTCTGAGGGTGGAATGCAGTACTAAGGTCCAACCTAGTACCTAATTCCGCATGCAATGTTCTCCAAAACTTAGAAGTAAACTGCGTACCTCTATCTGATATGATGGAGAGTGGAACTCCATGCAACCGAACAATCTCTGAGATGTAAAGTTTGGCTAACTTCTCTGCATTGTAAGTCACCTTGACCGGAATGAAATGAGCAGACTTAGTTAACCTATCAACAATCACCCAAATAGAGTCATACTTACCCATTGTCTTTGGAAGACCAACCACGAAATCCATTGCGATTCTCTCCCATTTCCATTCAGGAATGGGCATTCTCTGAAGTGTTCCTCCGGGCCTCTGGTGTTCATACTTTACTTGTTGACAATTTGGACATTTGGCAACAAAATCAACAATGTCGCGCTTCATTCTACTCCACCAAAAGTGTTGCTTTAGGTCACGATACATCTTGGTTGCACCAGGATGTATAGAATATCCGGAACTATGAGCCTCTGTAAGAATAGTGTGGATCAAATCATCGATGCGGGGTACACATACCCTTCCTTTAATCCTCAAAACACCTTCCTCATCAATTGTTGCTTCTTTAGCCTCTCCTTGTAACACTTTATCTCGAATCCGGATCAATTTCTCATCATCAAACTGCTTTCCCTTAATTTTGTCAAGGAAGGAGGATCTTGCCTCCACACAAGCTAACAATCCTCCCTTCTCATTTACTTCTAACCTCATGAGGTCATTAGCCAAAATCTGCACTTCTCTAGCCAATGGGCGTCTAGAAGCTTGCAAGTGAGCTAGACTTCCCATGCTTCCCGCCTTTCTACTTAAAGCATCCGCTACAACATTCGCCTTCCCCGGATGATACAAAATAGTGATGTCGTAGTCCTTCAGTAGTTCCATCCATCTCCTCTGTCTCAAGTTCAAATCTTTCTGAGTAAAGACATACTGTAGGCTACGATGATCCGTATAGACTTCACACTTAACCCCATATAGATAGTGTCTCCATTGCTTTAATGCAAACACTACCGCGGCCAATTCCAAATCATGAGTTGGATAGTTACGTTCATGCACTTTTAATTGCCTTGAAGCATAAGCAATCACATTCTTCTCTTGCATTAGCACTGCACCCAAACCCGAATAGGATGCATCACAATAGACAATGAAATTCTTACCTTCCACTGGCAAGGTGAGAATTGGTGCAGTAGTCAACAGAGTCTTGAGCTTCTGAAAGCTTTCCTCACACTCATCCGACCATACAAATGGAACATTTTGCTTAGTCAAGTTCGTCAGTTGGGAAGCAATAGAAGAGAATCCCTTGACAAATCGGCGGTAGTAGCTAGCTAACCCAACAAAGCTCCTTATTTCTGACACATTAGTAGGTCTTACCCAATTCTTCACTACTTCGATCTTAGAAGGATCCACCATCACCCCATCCTTAGAAACCACGTGCCCCAAGAAGGACACTGCATCTAGCCAAAACTCACACTTAGAGAACTTGGCATAAAGCTTTTTCTCCCTCAACATTTCCAATACCATTCTCAAATGCTCCTCATGTTCCTCCTTACTTTTAGAGTATATTAGTATATCATCAATAAATACGATCACAAAGAGATCCAAATATGGCTTAAAAATCCCGTTCATCAAACTCATGAACGCAGCAGGGGCATTCGTAAGACCAAAAGACATCACTACAAATTCGTAATGCCCATACCTGGTTCTAAAAGCAGTCTTTGGCACATCCGTTGCCCGTATTTTCAGTTGATGATAACCGGATCTCAAGTCAATCTTAGAGAAGACACAAGCACCTTGTAACTGATCGAACAAGTCATCAATGCGAGGAAGAGGATACTTGTTCTTTATGGTTACCTTGTTCAACTGCCGGTAGTCTATGCACATCCGAAAACTCCCATCCTTCTTCTTCACAAACAAAACCGGAGCACCCCAAGGAGATGCACTTGGTCTAATGAAGCCTTTGCTCAACAACTCTTGAAGTTGGGCTTTTAACTCTCTTAACTCCGCAGGAGCCATTCTATAAGGGGGTATAGAAATGGGGCGAGTACCCGGTTCAAGATCAATACAGAAGTCAATATCCCTATCTGGTGGCATACCAGGAAGATCTGCAGGGAACACATCCAGAAACTCACGGACCACCGAAACCGACTCAATCGAAAGTACTTGGGTAGTATCATCCTTGAGATGTGCCAAGAAAGCTAAACACCCTTTACTAACCATTTTCTTAGCACGAAGAAAGGAGATGATACGCACCGGATTGGAAGTGTAGTCACCCTCCCACACTAACGGATCTGTCCCAGGCTTGGCTAACGTCACTGTTTTAGCATTACAATCCAAGATCGCAAATTGCGGAGAAAGCCAAGTCATACCCAGAATTACATCAAAATCAACCATTTCTAAGATAACCAAATCTACATAAGTGTTGCTCCCCACAAAGTTCACCAAACAAGACCTATATACCTTTTCAACTACCACAGACTCACCCACCGGAGTAGAAACACGAATAGGCATATCAAGTAATTCACAACGTAAATTAAGACCATTAGCAAATGAGGAAGATACATAAGAAAATGTGGATCCCGGATCAAACAATACAGAAGCCATGCAATCACAAACCAGAAGATTACCTGTGATGACAGCATCAGATGTCTCCGCCTCCGATCTCCCAGGGAAAGCATAACAATGGGCCCTTTCGTTTGTTTGTCCGTTGCCCCTACCATGTTGTGTTGTAGTGGCTCCAGTTTGCCCATCACCCCGGCCGTTTTGGTGACCACCATTACCTCGGCCACCACGCCCTCCAGAATAACGGCCTCTTCCATGACCACCTCTACCTCTGACTGTTGGGGGTCTGTAACCTTGTTTTGGACAAAACCTCCTAATGTGTCCGATCTCTCCACATTCATAACACTCTCTGGACTCAAGCTTAGGTCTCTCAGAGAAATGTTGACCGGTCTGAGGTGGACCCCCAACTACAGTCTGTAGTGAAGACTGAACGGGTCGAACTGAGTAACCTCCGGAACCCTGTCCTCTAGAGTAAGAACCATTAAACTCACCTCCCTTTCGAAACCTCTTTGATGTCGATGCCGTAGTGAATTCGTCTGGCTTCACTCCTTCCACCTCTATCACGAAATCTACCACTTCTTGGAAGGATTTCGCTGTAGCCGCTACCTGTAAGGCTGAAATCCGCAAATCTGACCTCAACCCTTTCACAAAACGGCGAATCCGCTCTTGTGAACTGAAGCAAAGCTGAGTGGCATACCTAGATAGTGCACGAAACTTAGCCTCATATGCATTGACCGACATCCTACCCTGCTCTAGGCTCAAGAACTCATCCCTTTTCCTATCCCTCAAAGTCCGGGGGATATACTTCTCCATAAACAAGCTAGAGAATGAGGCCCAAGTCATAGGTGGTGCCTCTGTTGGTTGACACTCAACATGTGACCGCCACCACATTTTGGCGTTCCCTTGAAACTGATAACTCACGAACTCAACACCAAACCGTTCTACTATACCCATTTTGTGTAGTAGCTCATGACAGTCAACCAGAAAATCGTAAGCATCCTCAGATTCAGCACCCTTGAAGACTGGAGGTTTCAATTTCAAGAACTTACTGAAAAGTTCATGCTGATCACTTGTCATTATAGGCCCAGTAGTCAGACGTGGAAACGTGCCTATGTCCAATGAGGCATCCATACGAGGAGCCATAGTGGCTGCATGTTGTACCTCTGAAATCGGAGGTGTTGGTGCAGAAAACACTGGAGGTGCCTGACCCTGATCAGACAACCCACTAAGATAAGCGAGAACCTGATTGATCATCTCTGGGGTAGGTTGGGGTGGCATTTCCTCATCCTGCACTTGTTCATTTTCCCCATCCTCCCCTTCTCTTACCACTTCCTCAGTTGGTGGAGGAGTCACCGCCCTAGTACCAGATGGGCTAGGTGCTTGTCCTCTTCCCCTAGAGGACGTCCTCCCACGACCTCTACCACGGCCTCTTGCCGCTGCTCTTCCTCGAGCTACAGCCCCAGCGGCTGGCTCAGACGCACCCTGTTCCGCCGGTGCTGATGTTGGCGTAGTCGTTGCTCTAGTTCTGACCATCTGCGAAAATAGAGTGAAGATGGTCAGATACCAATTTGTATCATCTAGATACCAATTGGATTCAAGTAATAGCACGAAAGAAAGAAAGAATGGAATTTTCCTAAAGTCCTATAGCCTCTCAAAGAAAAGTAAAGGCGTCCCCCTACCGTTCCTTAAGACTCTACTAGACTCGTTCTTGTGTGATGAGACCAACGAACCTAATGCTCTGATACCAAGTTTGTCACGACCCAAAACCGAGCCGCGACTGGCACCCACATTTACCCTCCTATGTGAGCGAACCAACCAATCTAAACCTTAACATTTCAATTTAATATCAACATAAAGCAATGCGGAAGACTTAAACTCATTAATAAAAGACAATTCAATAACTTCTAAAATTCAACATCTATTATTTCCCCAAAATCTGGAAGTCATCACCACAAGAACATCTATGATCAAATTACTAAACTAAGAGTATTCTAAGAAGCTAAAATAAACAAAAGCTAGTCCATGCCGGAACTTCAAGGCATCAAGACATGAGGAAGAAGATCCAGTCCAAGCTAGAAGCATTAGCTCACCCTGAAATCCGGTGTAATGAAGACTGGCTAGAGTTGCGGTTGAGTTGAAGACGACGGTACGTTTGCTGCACTCCACAAATAACAAAGAAAACAAATACAAGTAGGGGTCAGTACAAAACACGGGTACTGAGTAGATATCATCGGCCAACTCAAAATAGAAAACAGTATATATCAGATAATATCATAAATCAACTACAATACTCAACGTGTAGCAACAACAAGTTCTATAATCATTAATAAGCACCGCCAAGTTCACACATGAGGACTCAAGCCTCAATACCATACTCTTTTGGGAATTAGGTTCATTAGATTGAGTATATTAACATCTTTCAAGATTCTTTATCTTTATTCCTCTTGTGTCGGTACGTGACACTCCGCTCCCCTACTACTATGTGTCGGTACGTGACACTCCGATCCCCTAATTCTACGTGTCGGTTCGTGACACCCGATCCCCTAATTCTACGTGTCGGTTCGTGACACCCGGTCCCCCTAATTCTACGTGTCGGTTCGTGACACCCGATCCCCTAATTCTACGTGTCGGTTCGTGACACCCGGTCCCCCTAATTCTACGTGTCGGTTCGTGACACCCGATCCCCTAATTCTACGTGTCGGTTCGTGACACCCGGTCCCCCTAATTCTACGTGTCGGTTCGTGACACCCGATCCCCTAATTCTACGTGTCGGTTCGTGACACCCGGTCCCCCTAATTCTACGTGTCGGTTCGTGACACCCGATCCCCTAATTCTACGTGTCGGTTCGTGACACCCGGTCCCCTAATTCTACGTGTCGGTTCGTGACACCCGATCCCCTAATTCTACGTGTCGGTTCGTGACACCCGGTCCCCTAATTCTACGTGTCGGTTCGTGACACCCGATCCCCTAATTCTACGTGTCGGTTCGTGACACCCGATCCCCTAATTCTACGTGTCGGTTCGTGACACCCGATCCCCTAATTCTACGTGTCGGTTCGTGACACCCGGTCCCCTAATTCTACGTGTCGGTTCGTGACACCCGGTCCCCCTAATTCTACGTGTCGGTTCGTGACACCCGCTCCCCTAATTCTACGTGTCGGTTCGTGACACCCGCTCCCCTAATTTCATTCTATTAATTCATCAATCCTTCTTTTATACCAAGGCATCATCAACCCCATTACTTTAGTTCATCAAGCCTTCTTTTATACTAAGGCATCATCAATCTCATTAACAAAGTAGATTAGGGTTTTTCAAGATTTGGGATTCAATAGCTTCATCATGCTTATTTTATCACAATTATATAATCACATTCATACAAGCATACAATTAAGCATATAGAAGGGTTTACAATACTACCCAATACATATCATTCGCTATTAAGAGTTTACTACGAATAGCATAAACCATAACCTACCTCCACCGAAGATTCGTGATCAAGCAAGCAAATTCCCCAAAGCTTGTGTTTTCTCTTCGTTCGTTTCTCTCTTTCTCGTTCGACCCTCTCTCTCTCTCTTTGTTCTTTCTATTTTTCTTATTCAAACCCTCTTTCTTTTACCCTAATTAGCATATAATTAAGTATAAAGATGGCAATAATATCCCACTAATTAACTCAAGGTTACCTCTTTTAACCCCCAAGTAATTAGACTTATTAACATTAACCCACTAACTTTATAATTAAAGCAGGAATAGTCCAAAACGCCCCTTAAATTACTAAACAGAAATCCGACCCAGCCTGGGATTACGCAGCCTGTGACGGCCCGTCGTGCCTGCGACGGTCCGTCCTGCTGCTTCCGTCACAAAGTTCAGAGACTCAATTTCCTTGAAGAGTCTGTGACGGTCCGTCGTGCCCACGACGGTCCGTCCTGCCATGTCGTCACGAAGTTCAGAGAGTCGATTTCAGTACCCAAATTTCAGAAGTCTAAGTGTTTTGGAACGAGACTCCCTCGACGGTCCGTCGTGCCCATGACGGTCCGTCGTGGGTTCCGTCGACTCACACAGTTTTTCCAGAAATAAAATCTACTGCTCATGACACCTGATTACATATTTAGATCTTGTGGTCTATGTTGGTTAAGTCAAGTGTTACCGAAATTAAAATGAAGTAACAAAGTGAACACTAACTAGGGCGACATAAGGGGTTTGACATAGTATCGGTGAAAGAATGGGACTATTCCTTGACATTGCACAAGTTTTCTCTAAGAGGAGTCCCAGGAGGATGTTTTTATGTATTATTTAATGAAATGTATGATGTTGACTTTTTATGATAATACTCTTACATGATGATGCATATATTGATGAACATGATTTTTGTCAAAATTGACATATGTAGTGATTACTATCTATGATGATATCTGATGTGAAGAAAGGCTATACTTATGATATCCTATCGTGTTTACTTGATTGCGTGGGGATACGTCACATGAGCATTGCACTTGTAGGCTTGGGATATGATTGTTGGTAAGGTTCTTGTATGTTGATTATATGAGCTAATGAACATGATATGTTATTGTGACTTTATGATGATGTCGTTCTTATTTTTCAACATGTCTCATGTTATTGTGATTCCTTGTCTTGTATATGCTATCTTATATGTGCATTCCAGGATTTCAAATGACTTATCGTTCCTTCTAAAGTAAATGTCCCTTTTTCATGCATGTTTCAAATGCTTTATGTGCATATGCCTATACATAGTACAAGTGATGTACTAACCCATGTTTCTATGCTTACTACAAAATGTAGGTTATGGCTATTGAGTTTCTAGAGTATCATTGAAGAAGATTTGGATTCTCATTCTCCAAGTCCGGTAGGCCGTCACTTTCCGAGGACCATGCCATTATCTTGATATTGGATATTGTTTAGTCTTAAAGACACTTTTGTTCTTTCTCTTTTTTTTGAAGACTATGATTGTATATACCTATATGTGGCCTTTATTGTAACGAATTATGGGCTACACCCCATGTTGTACATATTTTAGATGGTTTAATATGAGATGCATCCCATATTTCTTATTAATCTATATTGCTATATTTTGTACGTTAAATAAAATTAGAAGCATACGTAGTCTTTCCTGTGCAAGGAGTCTATGTAATCTCCCTATACATATATTATGTATAAGTAAGAGGTCTATGTAGACCTCAATGTAGAAGTAGATAAAAAGTTTTAAATTTCCGCAATTTAACCTATGATATGTTATGACAAATTCTAAGATTTTAGTCTTATTCCTGTGTGAGGACGACGACACCGCTCACTTTTAGGGGGTGCTCCCCGGATATGACAAACCTGGTATAATAGCATGAGGTTGAATATTATTAGGATGGATGTCTCATTAAACTACGTCTATGTAGATTCTTAATCATAATTATAAAGCGCGCCTCACTTTTGAATGAGAGACTATATGATGTTTATTGATTCTCATCTTCTTTTAATCCTATGTCATGCCTCAAGAGTCTACTTTATGTGTGCTTTTACCTAATACATTTATTGTAGTTATAGGTATGAATACTCGAAGAGCATCTGCAAGAAGGGCCGATGAAGGGATTGCTAATGCGGGGAACAAGAAAACCAAGCTCCTCCGCAATACAATCAAGTACCCCCACTTGAAGAAGTTTCTATGGGTGATCAAGTTCCAGTTGTTGCTCCACCGATTATCGATGGGGCGATAAGGGCAGCTTTTCTCAATTTGGACTAAACATGACTTCACAAGCTAATTTTGTCACTTCTCTAGCCCGACATGACAGCCCAAGTTACTGGGGAGGTTGGGCCCAATGTGCCTCATGATAGCACTATATCATCTCGTTTGAGAGACTTGACTAGAATTAGCCTTCTTATATTCTATGGGTCAAGATCGGATCAAGACCCTCAATATTTCCTAGATGAAGTATATAAGATCCTATTTTCTTTGGGTGTGACTATGGGGAAAAAGTTTGTGTTTGCCGCCAATCATCTCAATGATGTGGTACAAACATGGTACATCCAATGGATAGACAATATGGTCCTAAGAGGTGTGGGCCACTGACTTGGGAATTTTTAAAAGTGCATTCCCTGATAGGTTCTTTCCTAGAGAGTTGAGGGAAGGTATGGTGGAAGAACTCATCAACCTTCGGCAAGGAGGTATGCGTGTTCTTTTCTACTCCTTGAAGTTTACAAAATTGTCCAAATATGATCCATCCTTGGTGTCTAACCCAAGGGATGAGATAAGTATTTTTATTATAGGATTGTCCAATGACTTTGTGGAAGAATGTTGTTCAGCTACGATTCATGATTATATGATATTTCCTATCTGATGGTTCATGCTCAACAAGTGGAAGAAAGTAGGCAATGAAGAAAGAATAAAGAGGACAAAATGGCCAAGTCTTTTGAAAGTGGTTCATTAGACGGGAGGTTAGAAATTCAAGATAAGTCTATATTCAACAATAGGTTCTTTAATCAATTTCTTTCTAAGTTCCCTAGGGCTAATACTGATAGGGTGCCTAATCGTAAGTCTCTAAAGCGAAGAGATACTACTTCACCAATCAAGAATCCAACTTGTGGAAAGTGTGGCAAAAAACATAGGGATGAGTGCCTAGGTGTGGCGGAGAATTGCTTCGAATGTGGTAAAATTTTGTCACAAGGTTAGACATTTCCCTAATGTGAAGGGGAAAGACAAAGGGAGTGTACAAGCAAGTGGTTCGAATGTTTAAGCTCCAAAAAAGAATTAATTTTATGCTCTCCGTTCTAGGAGTCAACGACAGAGTTCTCCTGATGTGGTGACCGTTATGTTACAAGTCTTCTCTTTAATGTTTATGCTTTATTTGATCCGGGTTTTACCTTGTCATATTTTACTCCTTTGGTAGACATAAATTTTGGTATTTTCCCGATACCTTAATTGAACTTTTCATGGTTACAACCCTGGGAGGTCAGTCGGTGGTTGCAAAAATGGTATACGTAAATTGTCCTATAATGTTTCCCAATAGAGTTACAAATGTTGAATTAGTAGAAATTGATATGGTTGTTTTGATGTTATTTTTGGGATTGATTGGGTGCATGCTTGTTTTTTTTCCAGTGATTGTCGGACAAGAGTTTTCAAGGTCCATTTTCGTAATGAACCCTTCATTAAGTGGAAGGGGGGAAGTTATATTCCTATAGGTCGTATAATTTCTTCTCTTAAATCATGTAAGATGATCTCTAAAGGGTGTTTGTACCATATTGTAAGAGTCAATGATTTAGACTCCGAAGCTCCTCCCATTGAGTCCCCGTTGTGAGGGAATTTTTGGAGGTATTTCTTAATGATCTTCCGGCAATTCCTCCCGAACGGGAAATTGATTTTGGTATTGACTTAATACCGAAGACAAATCTCATTTCAATTCATCCTTATCGGATGTCTCCGGCAGAATTAAAAGGGTTGATGGCTCAACTCAAGGATTTACTAGACAAAGTCTTCATTTCACCTAGTATTTTCCCATGGGGTGCTCCGATTATGTTTGTGAAGAATAAGGATGTTTCCCTAATGATGTGTATCGATTATCGACAACTTAACAAAGTTACCATTAAGAATAAGTATCCTCTCCATTGGATTGACTACTTGTTTGATCAACTCCATGGGGAAAGCTATTTTTCTAAGATTGATTTGAGGTTGGGATATCACCAACTTAGGGTGAGAGATTAATTTATTCCCAAAATGAGCTTTTGAGCAAAATATGGTCATTATGAGTTTAGGGTGATGTCATTTGGGTTTAGTAATGCTCGGCTGCATTTATTGACCTAATGAATCGGGTTTTCCAAAACTACATAGATACCTCTGTGATTGTCTTCATAGATGACATCTTGGTGTATTCGAAGAATATGGGTGATCATATGGATCATTTGAGAATGGTGTTACAAGTTCCGAAGGTATACCAATTATTTTCCATGTATAGTAAATGTGAGTTTTTGTTAAGGTCGGTGGCATTTCTTTGTCGTGTCATCTCTAGTGAGGGTGTGGAGGTTTATCCAAGAAGATCGAGGCGGTTAGAGATTATCCTAGAAATTTTGCTCCAACGGACATAAGAAGTTACTTGGGTCTAGTTGGGTACTATTGTAGGTTTGTGGATGGTTTTATGTCCATTACGTCTCCTTTCACTATTTGACCCAAAAGAATGTGAAATTTGAGTGGCCAAAGGCTTGTGAAAGAAGCTTCCAAATCTTTAATGATAGGCCTACCACCGTTCTAGTTTTTACTTTACGAGAAGGTACTAAGAGTTTTGTGGTATTTTGTGATGCATCCTTAGTGGGATTGAGCTGTGTCCTTATGCAACACAGGAAGGTTACAGCCTACGCCTCTAAGCAACTCAAGATTCATAAGATGAACTACCCAACTCATGATCTTGAGTTAGCAGCCGTGGTGTTTCCCTTGATAATCTGGAGACATTACTTATATGATGTTCATGTAGATGTGTATACCGACCACAAGAGTCTTGAATATGTGTTTTAAAAAAATATCTCCTACAAGGAAGGTGGTGGGAATTGTTGAAATATTACAACATGAGTGTTCTTTACTACCCCAGCAAGGCCAACGTGGTTGCAGATTCTCTCAGTTGTATGACCATGGGTAGTGAGTCTAATGTTGAAGAGGGGAAGAAAGACCTGAAAGATGTGCATAGATTGGATCGTTTGGGTTTTACATTGGAAGATTCTCCAAGTTGTCATTTTGTGGTAAATCATAACTCCAAGTCTTCTTTGGTAGTTGAGTTTAATACTAAGAAACACCTGGATCCATCATTGATGGAGTTAAAGAAATTGGTTCTTGGCAAGCATAATGAATCATTCTCCTTAGGGGGGAGGGGATTATGTTTTGAGGTACCAAGAAAGGTTGTGTGTAACCAATGTGGATGATTTGAGAAATCGGATCCTAGACGAAGCTCATTGTTCGCATTATTTGATTCATCCATGTTCTACTAAGATATATCATGACCTTAGAGAAGTATTTTGGTGGGATGGCATGAAAAGGGGCATAGGGGAATTTGTTGCAAAGTATCCAAATTGCCAACAAGTAAAAGCCGAGAACCTAAAGCCTAGTGGTTTACGTAAAGAAATCCAAATTCACACATGGAAGTGGGAATACATTGATATAGACATTATTGTGGGTTTGCCTTAGAGTCGAAGGCAAAATGACTCTATATGGGTGGTAGTTGATAGATTGACCAAATCCGCTCATTTTATTTTGTTACGTCCACTTACTCTGCGGATAATTATTGAAAGATCTATATAGATGAGATTGTGAGCCTTCATGGTATGTTTTTATTCATCATATTTGATAGGGGCGCAGAATTCACATCTAGATTTTTGAGATCGTTTTCAAAAGGGTTAGGTACCCAAGTACAGTTAAGCACCACTTTTAATAATCAAACGGACAGTCAAGCATAGTGTATTCTTCAAATTCTTGAGGATAATATTAGAGATTGTGAAATCTACTTAAAGGGAATTGGGATGATCACTTGCCTTTGGTGGAGTTGTCTTATAACAATAGTTACCATTCGTCTATATCCATGGCTCCTTTGAAAACTTTGTATTGTACGAGATGTAGATCTCCGTGGGATGGTTTGTGGTTGGCGAGTCTTCACTTTTTTGTCCTGAATCGGTGTATGATGATTTGAAGAGAGTTAATATGATATTGGACTGATTTGAGACATCCTATAGCCGGCAAAAGTCTTATGCTGAGAATAGGAGAAAAGCATTAGAATTTGAGGAAGGTGATAAAGTGTATTTGAAAATTTAACCCATGAAAGAGGTGATGAGATTTGGAAAGAAAGGGAAGTTATATCCTCGTTATGTGGGTCCCTATGAAATATTGCAAAGGGTTGGCAAGGTTGCATACGAATTGACATTACCTAGAGAGCTAGCTTTGGTTCACCCGGTATTCCATGTATCCATGCTTAAGAAGTGCATTGGTTACCCTGACTTCATTCTTCCTATTGAAGGTCTAGGAGTGGATGAAAACATCTCCTATGAAGTGGTTCCGGTTGAAATTCTTGATCGACAAGTGAAAGAAGTTAAGGAACAAGGAGGTGGCTTCCGTAAAGGTTTTATGGAAGAACCAACTAGTTGAGAGAGCAACATATGATGTCGAGGTCGACATGAAGTCTCGTTATCCTCATCTCTTAGCTAATTATTTCTATTTGTTCCTATTTATAATGAAAATAATGACTTAATTTAAATTTGACTTATTTTGCAAAGATAAGAATATTATGATAAAAATCTATGTTAAAATGATTTTTATTGAAATATGTTCATTGTCTTCATTGCACTTATTTGTGTATTCTGTATGTTGTTGCCTTCATGAAATGATATTGAGAATGTTGATGTGTTTTGAAATGATTTTTTGGCACTAGAGACTCTTAATGTGTCGATAAGCTTATGTTGAAGTTGAGAAGGAAATTCCTCATGTTTTGATGTTGAGCTCTTATATGTGAAAGTTGATGTTTTGAATTACTATATATAAAGGCCATGTTGTTATGTTGATTACAGTTGTAACTCATGTTTATATATGTTGTTGTTTGTTGGGGTGCTAGTAATGAATCTATCAGTTCCCCACAAAAGATTTTAGAGGCATTCAACGACGAATGTTCCTGGGGGATAGTATAACACTCCCAAATTCCACAACCTAATGTATTGTCTCACATGTTTTTATAAGGTTGGTAACACTATTTTTAGGACCTAAAATAATGGTTATACATCATTTAGGAAGTTTCAAAGTCAGGACGTCAAGAAACATCCATGACGTCCGAAAGCTATTGAAATTGAACTAATAGACGTCCCTATGTTTAGTGAAGGCTTGGGAGTGTCAAATGAAGTCTAAATTTTTTAAAAATATATTTAATAGGTGAAATTTAGTTTATAGGGTCCAAATGTCTACTCCCCAAGTGCAGCCCGAATGTCCTTGAGGAGGACCCAAACCTTTGCGGGAAATCTGCTGAAGCAGCTTCTGGCGGTCAAGATGTGGAGCCCATTGAACTTCGTGCAGCCAAAACTGGCAAGGAGTATTTTGCATCGCGATGTGTGCCTCTACGAGGTCCACTGCCTTAACATGGATTTTGGAAAATAGATTTCAAAGTGCCCCGACGACGTGAAGCCATTTCCCAAATTCCTTCATGTCGTTTTTAATTCAATGTTGATTTCTTAAAAAGGCACATTTAAGTGAGCGGTCTCTCTGATAATTTTTTTGACGAGTATATATTTGATTTAAATCTGTTTTAATCCATTTCCACTCACTCAAATCAAATCCCCAAATCAAAACCCTAAAGCTCTCAACTCTATCTACTTCCTCTCTCAACTCAACTTCCATTGAAGGATCAAGGAAGCTTTGAGAAGAAGACCAAGTTCTCAACTTTTATTCTCAAATTTTGTGGATTGATCTTAATTAAGGTATGATTTCTTCACTATTGGGATTCCGTTCCCCAAGATATTATCACAAAAATAATTTCTAAATCACCCAATTCCTAGGGTTTTCCTCTTCTAATGGGTTTACTTCTAAACATTCATTTGATGATTAACTATGTTGAATATACATTTCCTATGTCTAATTGAGTATATATTTTTTAGTAATGATGCTAATTAAGGGAATTTCCTGTGGATCATGTCCCTTTCCCCAAACTTCCCAAACCTTGTTTCTTGCTTATGAATTGATGGGAATTGAATATGTATTGGTTGTTTGACTTGTTTTGTCTATTATAATTCATTCATGTACGTCCTAGGGTAAATTTATTGTTTGGATTGAATCAATTTCTTGAAGAATTCATGAACCCTTTTCCGCTAACCCTAGGTTATGAGTTGATGTTAACTTGGATAGTGATGATACAATTGACCTACTTCTTTTGTTAATTACAATTGTTTGGTTTTATCACCCATAGATGGATGAAATTTCATTGGTTGAGGTTAAGACCAATGATGATGTCTTTTGAAGGATAATTGGTAAGACTTTGTGATCTTAAACATTTACTTCAATAGTGATGACTTTTACATGGTGAAGGATCAAGGAATCATTGAGAAGTATACCAAGTACTCAACTTATCTTATCAAATTTTGTGGATTGATCTTCATTAAGGTATGGGTTCTTCATTACTTGAATTCCTTTCCCCAAGATGTCCATACAAAGTAGATTTCTAAATCACCCAATTCCAAGGGTTTTCCTCCTCTAATGGGTTTACTTCTAAACTTGAAATTTCTGATTAATTATGTTGTATTTGGATTTCTTATGGTTAATTGAGTGTAGATTTTTGAGTAATGATGTTAATTAAGCGAAATTTGTGTGGATCATGTCCCTTTCCCCAAACATCCCAAACCTTGTATCTTGATTATGATTTGATGGGAATTGAAGATGTATTGATTGTTAGACTCGTTTTGTCTATTATAATTCATTCATGGACGGCCTAGGGAAGTGTATTGTTGGGATTGCATCAATTTCTTGAACAATTCATGATGAACCCTTTTCTGCTAACCCTAGGTTATGTGTTGATGTTAAGTTGGATAATTATGATATAATTGACCTACTTCTTTGGTAATTAATATTGTATGGTGTTATTACGCCTATTGATGGATTAAATTTTATTGGTTGATGGTAAGACAAATGATGATGGATTTTGATGGAGGATTTGTAAGACTTTGTGATATTAAAAATTTATTTCAATTTTTAGGGCTTTTACTTGGTGATGAAGTTCAATTGAAGCATGTCTTGTGATTGAATTAAGTAGGTGTTGGTATGATGATGAAATTAAAATGTCTTGATTATGTGATTGTGAGATTATGCTTAAGATGTAATAATATAAGGTTAGATATAAATTTCCTATGTGCCCTATTATGACATAATGATGATAATGTGTTGATCTCACACATGACTGTAACGACCCGAGAGTACCCTCTAGAAGTTAGGGCATCCTCTAATCGAAACACGGCGTCGTCGGCCTCTCGGAGGTCTAAGAAAAGACCTTTCATACCATTTATTGCATACATGTATGAAAAGTAGTGCGGAATTAATACTTTTCACACAAAATAATAATACTTCAAAATATCTCTTTTATAGAAAAACATAATGAAAGGCTGTCTCAAAGTCACCTGCTTAGACATATGCATATCTTGGGACACGACCCATACTTCAAAATATAGGAAAATAGCTAATTCTATTAAAATACATCAATAAGGAAATCTAAAACATCAAGATTTCCTAGAATCAAGTAAGGACATACTAACTCTTTACTTGAATGAACACTAATCCAAGCTTCAACATCGAGAATCCTCTCAAACGTCACCTACACCTTTAGAGATAGAAAAAATATATGAAATTAGTACAAAGAAATGTACTTAGTACGGTGTAATGCATAAAATCATGATAAATGGACATTTGTATAACACATGCTCTTCTTGCGTAAAACATCATATTGTAAGTATAAGAACAACATTTAACACCTTAGAAACATATAAGATATCACATAAGCATTTTATCAAATAGTTATGAAATATTATAGTGAATTAAGTTCAACTTCACAGTAACCTCTTTTAGCTTGCATCCCTCTCGCCAAAGATATACTAAGATTCACTTAAGTGAGACAAAGAGAGACCACCCATACACCCTCTCTAAGCACACCTAATTGATCCTTAATACTTCCTAATATAAGGTCATTATAATTTCTATTTGTTAAAATCCCTACCAAGAATTAGTATAAGACTCACCTAAGTAAGACATAAAGAGACCACACATACACCCTCTTCAATCCTACCTAAGTAATCCTTAAAGCTACTCTAGATCCTTACTTTTCATTAACTTCCCTTAAATAAAGTTATTATATTCATCAATTCATTTATAAGACATATCATTCATTAAATACATCACATAATAGTCTTGGAAAGACCTAGGGACTCACATACTGAAATCTTCAAAGTCTAGTCATGCAATGTATAGATAGCGTCCCATTACACTACCTAAACTTCCTAATACTTATCCAACACTAGCATGTATCCCACATTATGAGAATAGTCAATAACCAATATAGATCATACTATCTAGGCATGGAATTCAGAATCATAAACCTACTCCGATGGAGGGTGTTCTACTTGCAAACGGTAGAACTTGGAATCATCCCATGTAGGCACATTGTTAAGGAATATCAAGGTATTTTATGCACTCTAGTCTTATTCTCAAATATATATACATTGTACTCTAGTCTCTTTCTTAAGTAGAGCTACCAACCATAACATATTCACTCGGTTCGAGCCTTTGTTCTCACATTATAAGTTCAATATAAAGGAGCATATGAAGATGTACCATCTCTTAGGAATTACCTAGTAATAATAAACCTACCAAAGATGGGTCCACTAGGGCTTCCACTAAATGGTTTACAAGGATAGCTTATTTTTCACCTTCTTGCTATACAGAAGGTTCCACATATTAGTCATGCTTAAAAGGGAAACATCTTAGGTCCAACGATTCTAGAATTCATTTAACATTTATCCATACACATTCAAGACTAAGTTATCAATCCTACTAATTTAAGATTGTCCTATTTATCATATACATGTATCAAGTAAGGGACACAAGTCTACCACGACAAGACACATCATTAGTTGACTTTAGCACATACATCATATAATTCTTTGAAGCACTTAGGAACGACCCTTATCATATTTATATCATCCTATACATTACTATAACATCATCAATATAACCATTGTAGACTCATATAGTCAAGTAGGAAGAGTCATGCATCAAATCAAAGACTACACACATGAACGCATAGTAATAGTCTAACATGATCACCTAATAACATCAAACATTCACATTACTAGAATGTAGATAGATATGATCATACTTCACTTAATCAAGTATAGAAATCATCATAATACTTGAAGTAATTGCCAACAAGGCCATGATCATCATAATACATAAAGTAACGCCAACAAGGCCACATTAATTGCATGTAAACCACATAACACCGCCACCCTATGTGAACCATACCAACTACATCATAATTGAAATAAAATTAACATAAAATAAATAGAATTAGGGCAGTGTACCACCACTCCATTCTTAAAACTTCAATCCGTAACTAAGTCATCCAATTTGATACCATTAAGCCCTTACCCATGGCCATGAACATCAATTCAAAGTATAAATCATAATACTAGATGAAACTAGGTAAATTCTATATAGATTAACAATCTAAGACCAATTAGACATCAATTACATATAATCTTCACATCATTAGATAGCCCATAGAAAACTACACTAATTCATATGTATAGAGACATGATCACTTAACCCATAAAATAGTCAAAACAATAATTGCATGGGTTCATAAGAATTATAGCTTTAAAACATTTCATTAACATCAATTCAATTCCAAAACATTGATTCAAAACCATTTATGCAAGAACCGATGTATAGATTATGAAATTGGACAACTGATGTTTTTGATCATCTTTGAAAATCATTGAAATTTTCTCCTTCAAGCAAGAAATTTCAAAGGATGAATAACCATATATTTATTGTGTTGAAAATCCCAGAAGATTAATGGAGAAAAACATGAGAAATCTATCTTCTTCCTTGGAGCTTCAAAGTTTGAACAATGGAGTTTTGGAGAGGGTGAATAGAGAGGTTTTGTTTTGAGATGAGGTTTTTTTCTTTAATTGGTGAGTTTAGGGGTTTAAAAAGGTCTTATGACCGTCCATAATATTCCCCTATATTACCCAAAAGACCCCTACATTTATCGGACTTGTTAACCAACTCAAATTTTACTTAAAAATGACGCAACGAAATCTGGGACTTCACTGCACGTCGCGGATAGCCTTCCAAATATTATTGTTCATAAATTCTTGTACGGAATGGTTCGTGACAGCTCTGCGTCGAAGGGCAAGAATTTTTCCTGCTGCATGACAGTTGCGCGTCGCGCAGCAGCATGACAAATCTTGGTTGTTTGGCAGCTTCGCTGGCCCATGTTTAGGTCCTTCTCAAGGAACCTTTTGATGGTCCCCGAGGCGTCTTTCCCGGACGTTTTGACCCTTTGAATTTCAGACTACACGAAGGAACTCTTGGTACTGAATTTCACCATCAAACCATCCCCAAAAACATCACTACAAAACACTATCTTAACTTAAGAAAAGTATACTGACTAAGAAAAGTATTATTAACCATATTATGACTTTCAAACATCATGAAAAAAGTGTTAGGCTCTATCTTAACTTAAATCATTTTGAGGGACATTACAATGACAGTTGTATTGAAGGATTTTCTCATGCGATTCCTAAAGAGCTAATGATATGATATACAAGGGGTTAGTCTTCTATGGCCTATAGTATGTTATGATGATTAATAATGTCTTAAAGACATTTAAAAAAGGGACTCTACCTTAGCACCAATTGAACTAGTAGTGAAGAGTGCCCCTTCCCAAGTCGGAAAGGTAGGTTCACTATCATACTCATGAGATTGGAGAATACAAGGCAATGCGCATAAAGAGAGTCTCTAGCATATTTCCTAGTTCTTGAACTATGTTACCCCCATAGGAATACTTGCTAGTGAATCCACCTAGAATTCAATGTTCTTGTTTTGGAACTACTTTTGCAACAAGTCCACGTACTTTTAGTGTAGGGTTTCATGAAGCCGGATTCCATATTTAGCTCTTCTAGTCTATGTCGATTGAGGAAAGTTTTCCTGAAAGTAAAATGAAGTAACAAAGTGAGCACTAACTATGGTGACTAAGGGGTTTGACATATTATAGGAAGGGGTATAGGTTTCTATCTAGATATTGCACAAGTTGTCTTGAAGAGGAGTCCTAAAAGGTTATTTTTATGTAAGAAGTTACGAAATGTATGATTTTAACTTTTTATGACGATACTCTTACACGATGATGATTGTATTGATGAATATGATTTTGGTCTAAATTGTGATGACTATCTATGGTGATATGTTATGTGAAGCAAGTCTTTACATACGATCTCCTATCTTGTTTATTTAATTGTTTGGGGATACGGGGCTTTAGATAATCATTGAAATTGAAGGCTTGGGATAGGATTTCTGGTAAGGTTGTTGTATGTTGAGGATATCAGCTAACGAACATGATATGTTAAGGTGACTTTATGATGATGATATCCTTATTTATGAACATGTATTAAGTTGTTGTGATTCCTTGTCTTGCATATGCTATCTTGTATGTGCATTAAAGGATTTCAAATGACTTAGCAGGCCTTCTAATGTAAATATCCCTTTTTCATGCATGTTTAGAATGTTTTATGTGCATATTCATATACTTAGTACAAGTGTTGTACTAACCTATGTTTCTATGTTTACTAAAAAATGTAGGTTCCGACGTTGAGTTTCTTGAAGGACATTGAAGAAGACTTGGATTCTCATTCTCCAAGTAAAGTAGGTCCTCACATTCTAAGGACGATGGCACTATCTTGATATTGGATATATTTTAGTCTTAAAGGTAGTTATCTTCATTCTTTTTACTTGAACCCTATGATTGTATATGCCTATATGTTGCCTTTATTGTAATGAAGAATTGGTTACGCCTAATGTTGTACATATTTTATATTTTTTAATATGAGACGTAACCTAGACTTCTTATGAAGTTACATTGCTCTCTTATGTACTTGAAATGAATGTAAAAGCCTATGTAGTGCTTCCTATGCGAAGAGTCTATGTAAACTCCCTACACATATATTATGTGTAAGCAAGAGGTCTATGTAAAACTCAATGTAGAAGTAGATAAAAACAATTCAATAATACTAATTTAACCTATGAGATGTTACAATGAATGATAAGAGGTTAGACTTAGTCCTCTCCGAGGACAAAACACCTTTCATTTTTAGGGGGTGCTCCCCGGATGTGATAGGCTAGTTCCGCCTTTTCTTATGAAGACACCCCCATATCATCAAGTACCATGAACACTTCAGAAATGAACCATTGTTTGTCTTCCTCCACCTTGGAGCCAAATAATCTACGGGGATTCATTATTGTGAAATACCTTCTCTTTGATGCGGTTGTGCTAGCATTGGGGTTAACTTGAACCCTAGAATCTCTAGCAACTTCAGTAGAAAACACTTGGGTAAAGTTATGAATAGCCGCCCTAATCTCTACATTATACATAGCTCCTTCTACAATAGGAACTTGAGAGTTTTGAGGAGCCATAGGGTGAACCGCCTCATTCACATTCTCCTCTTTGACCCTTTGAGTGTTGTTCCTTCTCGTATTCATTGTCTAGAATCACAAGGAAGATATTAGAAGATAAGGACATGTAGAGTTAAGACTCTAGACACACGACTTCAAGAATACCTATAAATTGACACTTTCTTAGGCATCACATAGCTTGTTATTCATAATTGTGGCGCACTTCACAATCATGAACAAGATTCTACTTGATGTGGTTTAGTGAGACATCAATCCTAAGATTATTTAACATGATGCTCTGATATCAAGTTTGTTATAACAGGGAGCACCCCCTAGACGTAACTAGCATCTTTTCGTCCTCGAAGAGGACTTATAATAGACCTCAACATTTATCATTACATTTCATCGATACAAAATGAGGAAAATTTGAAAAAATTTTATTTATTGAGGTATACATAGAGCTCTTGCATATCGTATAGAGAGTTTACTTAGACTCCATGCATATGACGCTTGCATAGGCTTTTCATTTAGTCAATATAATCAATATGTTCGAATTAGTCTAATATTTTATCTCACATTAAACCATCTAAAAAGAAGTACAACTTTTTGGCATAGCCCTTATACAAGTACATATTGCCACATAGGGATTTCAACAATTGTCTTCAAAAAAAAGGAAGAAATGAATGTCTTAAGACATCCATAATACTACTAGGATATATCAAAAGGCACCATCCTCTAACTTGGAAGACTCTTCAACTACATGGTGGAAGAAGTCCATGTATCCTTGCAAAGTGTCCTAGAAGCTCTTTAATGGCCAGAACCTACAATGTCGGGAAAAATGGAACAAATATGGGTTAGGAGAAAACACATGTACTAAGTATTGTTCGTATGAATAAAATCATCAATGCATGAGAAAAGGGACAACTTAGTAAAAACCATTCATTATGCTTAATAACTCAATATGCACATCTATGGAACATTATAAGTCAACGCAACAGGATATTAACCGTACATATTAGAAACCCAAAGCAATACTTGTGCAGTTCCAAGAATAGGACCCCATAAGCCTATCCAAAGCTAAGGATCAAATTAAGTCACGTACTACATGCATACAATATAACATCATACTTTACAATAACATGTTGATAAGTTCATATAAAACTTGACATACATAACATATAATCAACTTAATCATACAATAACAGTACTACGTCCCATACCTTCCTTCACCCTATGTAGTACCCTTTATGAAATGCCCTAATAATAGTTCACATACTTGAATCATCATTTACCTTATTACATTATGGAAAGAAGTGCAATAACCGATATGAGAGCATGTGAGCTACATGGAATCCGTTGATCTCCTCCCACATCAAAAAGAGAGAGTTAACACTTCCCTAAGGTGTAAGCATTTGTACATATCTATCTAGGTGGATTCACTAAGCTATAGTCCTACGTGATCACATAGTTAAGGGTCAAGGAGATTGCTTCTAGAAACCTTGATTTGCTAAATGTGGAGGTTTCTATCTCATGATAAAACACATATCTTGGATATCCAAACTTACTAAACGTGAAGAAAACCATGTGGGAGGGCAGACATAATAAACGGGAGATCTCCATTTCATTACGTTCCCTTTTGGTGAAAGTATTTGTTCCCTTTAGTATTCATAATACACTTCATAAAAGATAACATTATTCTCTTCTAGACCCCTATGTGCAAAATTCATCATAACAACTCATAGGTATTCATAAGTGTGAACTACCCTTTAACTTTTGGAAAACCATATACAAGTGATTAAACCTTTCACTCAACACTTAATCATAATCATGAGAATTTACCTTCAATCATATAATAATAATATCTCAACATACGTGCATACTTCATACCAATTAAGTAGTCTAGGGTCAAGGATGAGGAAACTTGCTATAAACATTACAACCACACATTACAATCTAAGTTAATAATACTTCAAACTTGAATTCAAGAAGAATAAATCTTCATACCTTATTGACCTTTAATTTCCTTCCCACTTCAATTACTATAGAATACGTAGTCAATTCATAAATAAGGTAAATTCAAGAAGTAATACATAGAAATTACTAGTATACATATTCAAATAGTCATCATCTTCCTCAATACTATAAAACTTCAAGGAATAATGAGTACAAGTAAGAACAAGGGTTCAAAAGGACAATATTTAGTGATTACAAACAACTGACCATCAATACTTAGTTGAACAATGATAAAGACTGTAATTCATCGCAATTGAATAACAATTTCGTTTTTGAAAATGGACCTATGTCTTAATTTTGAAACCCTAGTTTTGTGGATGTTGAAAATCAACTTTGAAAGGGCCTCTTGGGGAAAGGAATCCCAAGAGTGGAAGAAACAATACCTTTAAATGGATAAACCACGAAATTGAAGTGAAAAACTATGAAAAATTGGTCTTCTTCACCACGCTCCAAATTTTTCTTCAATTAAGGTTGACTAGAGAGAGAATTTTTTTAGAGAATTCTGAAATTTAGTTGTGGAATTGATTTTAATGAGTAAAAATGACTCTAAATAAATATATAACCCTAATCTAAAATACCCAAAATACCCCTTAATTTATTGGGTCTTTTTGTGAAGTCAAATTGACTTACAAACAATGCGAACAAATTTGGGAAGTGGTTACGCATCGCTGGGGCAATTCCAATTAGGTTTTCTTAAATCAGGGTTGATTAAGTGAGCCTCATGACATCCCTACGCCTCAAGGCAAAATTTCCCCTCCAAGTGACGGCTGCGTGACGCGCAAACATCTTCACTTGTTGGTGGCACACAAGCTGGTTTGGCAGCCTTCTTGCCAATGTTCGGGTCATCTATAAGGACACTTCTGGTGGTCATTGGGGGAGTCGTGAATGGAATTTTTTACCCTATAAACATTATTTTTCATATATATAGTCTTTTTAAATGATCTAAACTTCATAGGACACTGCCAAACCTTCACTAAGCACAAGGACGTCTACTACTTCAATTTTGCTAGTTTCCAGACGTCAAGGCTCTAATAATTCTAACTCAACTTTATTATGTTATTCTAGGTATAAAAACATCATTTTAATAATTATTACATAGGTGAGGCTCTATTTTAGTTTATAGGACTTCTGGAGTGTTATGATTCATTATGTGAGGCTGTAGGCTAAGTCATGGAATTTCTGGGTGTTACAGTTGTGAGGGTAGTTTACGAATGATATGAATAAAATGGGTTGTTACGAAGATGAAATGAATGAAAAATTCCTTATGTGACCATTAATTAAGTACGTTGGTCTTATGTCCAAGGTTAAGTGCATATGTCATATCTTATTGAATATGTTGTGCCTTAGTCTAGGGTGACTTCCTAGTATCACTTGGGGTTAGTAGTATTATGGTATGGTACTTGTACATTGCACTAGTTTACTTGGGTATTATCTTAGGTTATTGTTAATATGTGGAGATTTTGCACTGTGTTGTGTTTATAACTTTATGAATGTATGTGGTATGATTTATGAAGCCTATATATGAAACATCATATTTGGTGGCCTTAAGGTGATACAATGTACTGAGAATTACCAAAGGGTTTCTTAAGGAAAGGATTTAATATAATAAGGAAGTTAATGTATTTGAGCTATTAAAATCCGTCTTAAATGTTATAAATGGCTTCATGTGATATTATGAGTGGTATTCCATGCCTACAAAAAGTATGTCAACTATATTGTGCTTATTGTATCAAATGATTATGAATTTTCTCTAAAAGACATGATGAATGGTTTGTAACTTAATATCCCTTTTAAAACATGTTTCCGCATGGTTATCATTCTTAGTGCATTCTTTTACTAACACCATTCTTCTGAATCTTTTTTATACAAAATGTAGGTGGTTGTGTCTTATGGACCTTTCCTTGAATGGATAACTTGGATTCCTATTCCAATGTTCAAGGGGGTTCTTAATGATTTAAGGACCATATGTCAAAAATGTCAATTAAGTTCATGTAATAGTATAGAAATAATATTTTGTATTTTTAAGGGTTGTGTCCCTATTCTATTGAAGTCGTGCCTAAGATAGTAAGAAGAGACTTTGTATCTTAACTATGTACTTATGGGTTTAAATAAAGTGAAATTTTAGTCTTGTGTTATGTTATAAAAATTTTTTAAATTTTCTGCTATTTTTATGTCCATGTGATAATGAAGTCTTAGGGCTTGTATAAGGCCTTCGACAAGTCAAGTACGCTGTGTTACTTCTAGGGAGTACATCTTGGGCGTTATAAACTTGGTATCAGAGCATACGATTATAAAATTGTCCTAGGTTTCAAAGTCTCATGAGGCATATCTAGTAGAGTCTTGTTCATCGTTGTTGTCGCGACACATCTATGAGTTAGAGGCTTTAGGACGATAGAAGTTTCACTTTCTTTATTAGTCTTGTGATGTGCCACAGAACTTAACTCTATATGGTATCTCTCTTATTTCCTTTATCTGCTGGTCTTCTAGATTTGATTGCTTAGAAGGGTGATGTTTCACGGTTTGAGGAAGAAAAGGTGAATTTTGATGCTTATTATGTTTTTGTGACTAGATGAGTATATAGAAGGTGGATTATAAAGATATTGTTGTGATGAAAATTATAGCTTTATATGATATGAGATTTGATGTATTATTTTGGGAAGTTATATTGTGATGTAGTTCTTGCCTGATAAGAAATGTTATAATTGAATGAAGTCCTTTTTGGAATGACGGGTTATTTTATTGTTATGTTCAATAATAGTAGGATGTTATGGTGCAAACTTGAGAAGTTTTTGAGGAATTTAATATGTATGGTTAGAGATGAAAGTTGCCTTTTTATATGAGTTATGCTTCATAGTTGTCCTTTTGTGGATTGGACTCTTTTTATAGGCCTACTCCTAAAAACGGAAGGTAGTGTGTCTACCTTGTAAGGTAATTGAGAATTATGCTAGTTAATGGGAGAATCCATATGACTAATTTATTTTTTCCCATATGAACCTATCATAAGAGTGGGAAAAGGGAAGAAAGGGTTCTATTACATAAGTAGGTATTATGTTTTTCTCTAATGTTGAGTTGGAGAATAGTATGTAACTATTAATTCGTAGGTAGAAGAGGATAATTGATGTTGACCAAATTTAAAGAGGTTAGTTGTCATTAAGATTGATCTTAAGTATGGTCCTTTGAGAAGAGATGTTAGATGTTACCTAAGCAAGGTTGGCTTGAAGATTCTACTTAAAGTGATGATAAGGGTTGATATGGTCTAATGTTTATATGACTCTACAATAGGATGATTATAAAGTGTCTTCTATGGCTAAATCTCTTCTAAGTTACTCTAACAATTTACCTAGATAGGATGATAACCCTAAGTCTCTAGAAAAGCTATACTATATCTTATGATCCCCAACATGTGTTTTATACCTTGTAGAAGCCGGGATTTCTATAGTCCTATGTTGGAGGGAGAATCTCTAAAATACTATAGATTAACTACCTATAACGATGAACCTTGTAGGATTAAATCCGTAACGACTTACCTTTTTATGGCTTGGTAGTAGAATTTGATGAAACTATTAATTTACCCTTTTTATCATAGAGTAGTTAAGGCCTCATATTGTTGGATAGTGTGACCCAACATGATTTTATGAGTTTTTCTTAAGTGATGGACTTGGAGGATTAGTGCTGCTTGAGCGGTCAATATTGATGATTGATTAGTAAGCTTCTTCTTTAATGGGTAGGAGTAAAATCCTAAATTATTTTAAATCATATAATGTGAGGATTATGGAGGTTTAGTCGAGTCTTGTTTCAACCTTGGTATTTAAGGGCATGATGTGATGAAGATTTGATGAAGCTCACCCCAAGTGGGGGATAATCTGTCTAGATGGTAAGGTTTTCAGTGCCTTTAATGATTCCTACATTGAGCTTCCTATAACATGTCCATGATAAGAATCACTTTTAATGTTGGATATGAAGTGGAGTGTTTTAGATAATCGTTTATGATCTATTCAAATTCTCACCTAATGGAGTGTAAGTGAAGATTTAGTGCGAAATGATTCCTCCTTTACAGTGAAATGAGGTAGTGTTAAGGAGGGTGTGCATAAGTTAAATCACAATGGGGGGACATTGTGCATGATTAGTAAGGTTAGTAAGGTAAAGTCCTCTTAGGTGAGATAAGTTGCTCTTAGATGGGTTTACCGTAAGTGGGGAATGGTGAGTTCAATAGTAAGGTGGTGACATCCGTAGATTTTCCTTCTATTCTTACTTAATCTTGAGAGCAAAGAATTGCTAGTAGCTTGTTCATGATTTGGATCTTTTTCATTATTTGAGTATTGCATGAGTATAAGTTGCCTCCTCTCTATATGATATGCATGTCCTAGATGACACTATTGTTAAGCATATTTTGAAGGATTCTTATTGCACAAAAAAAGGGTTTTTTTGATAAATTTTATGTTTCTCATGTTGGTATAAATCTTAAGATGGTGAATGTGCATTGGACTTCATGAGATGGCTTAATGAACATGTTTGATTTCCCTTCTAGTATAAGGATATTTTGACTTCACCTTGAGATGTTGAGCTTTCTTTAAATGTTTAATTTTTTTATTTGGGAAGCGTTGATATAGGTTCGAAGCTATGTTGTATCTATCCAATATTATAAATGTGTGCTTATTAATAGTAACAATTTCTCTAAATCATGCATGTTCATGAAAACTAGTGATATGCAAGAAACTGAAAATTTGTGAAATAACTTCCTAATGTTTTGATGGGTTTTGTGTGATCTACAATTTTGATTTCTTGAGGAAGGGAGTATGACAGTTCCTTGGTTATAAGTTCAGAATTTTTCCCTTAAATGAATTGACTTTTGCAAAATGCTTCTATATGAATTTCAAGATTTCATGCTAGTATGTTAAGGAGATGGAAATTCCTCCTTGAACACAACTAAACATGGAAATTTTATGTGTGTCCTTGATAGTATTATGTCTATAAAACATTTTTGTTGATCTACATTACTCATGATTTATGTGCATTCAGTACGAGTTACTTAATTGCCACTTGAATTATAATGTTGATCATGCCTATACGCGATTTGGAATTGATTTCGTGTAGGTTCTTATGATTAAATGATAAGCCTGCCTAAATTTGGAGAAGGTAGTTCCTCCGAATGGCAATGAGTATAAGGATGTTTGTGTGAATGATACATTTATAGGAGTAGTTCATGCTTGCTTATTTTGCATTGAGTGCATAATTATGAAGTTGGTGTTCCTTGTGATTTTAGTGCATTGAATACTATGTTGTATGAATGTTAAATATTTTGAGTTGCTAGTTAGGTCATTAAGTCCTTGGAAATGTCTTAAGTGTCAGTCAGGACGAATGTTCCTAAGCAGGGAACATAGTAACAACCCTCAAAATGAACTAGGATAAACTAAAGCCTCACATGTGTACTAAAGTTAATAACATTTTGATAATATAAGAAACAACTTGTAATAGTTGGTTTGAAGAGGTTGGAAGTCAAACGTCAAAGGACGACCAAGTCATCCGAAAACTAGGTTTTTTGAGTGCTAGTTTCCTTGTATTTTTTTTGTTTTGAAGTATTGCTTGTAGAGTAAAATGATAGGGGGGGCCATAGAATCTAAATGGTCATGTATAAGGTCAAAATGTCTGGGTACAAATCCCAAAGGACCATCTTAATTGTCCAGGAGGAGGACTCAAACATTTTCAAAGAGGCTGCCAAAACAACCTCATTGATGCCCATGGTTGACGCCCCTTCAACAAATTGATTCCTTGATAAAAGGGGGAGAGTCTCCACATTTATTTTTTTTATATTATCCCCCAAATCACGGAGCCTTAGACCAAAATTATTAAGCAAAAGGACGGCTCGTCATCTTCTTGGCTCCCCATCAATAGTGGGCATCTAATGACACCTGCAACACTGCCAAAGTTTCAGCCAGCAAGGGGTGGGTGGACGGTTATTTAACCTATTTTTGGGTATTTTAATTTATTGAAAACATTGAAACCCCATACTAAAATTCATTCTTCAAAACCCTCTCTCATAAGATTCTCTCTAGGTAGGAGATGGATTTCCAAGGTAGGAGATGGATTTCCAATTGATTCTTCTTTAATTTTCTTGGTCTTCAATCCATAAGGTATGGAGACTCTTGATCCTTTGATATCCTTTCATCAAAGGAGTACTATCAAAGATTTTCTAATGTGTTTCTATGATCAAAATTCCCAATTTCCAATCTAAACATGGGTTCATTGTCAAATAGTTTTCAAAGTTATTATAATAATAATTTGATGCGTAATAAAGGTTCTTAAAATTATTTCCAATAAAATTACTTAAAGAACCGATGATGTCAATAAACTTTCAATTTTCTTATAAAGTGGTTTTTGTAATGTTGATTGGATTTTGGTGGAATTATGTTTAGATTGTGATCTATTGTTGAATGCTTATCTTTAGCTGTTGATTATGAATTGATGAGGATTGACCTATGTTGATCATGGCTTGAAGAATTGGTAAGTTTACCTAAATTCTAGTCTATAGTAGTGGAATTGATATTGTATGGTATGGTCCATTTATGGTGCCGGCGTTTACTTTTTGTCTATTTATACATGTCGTTATCATGGTCCTAAGGGAAACAAATGTAAAGTGAATTTATATTATGATGATCATGAATATTAATGTTATGGATGTACTCCTCGAAATTATTATTATGATTATGGTGTTCTAATAATGTGAAGTATAATGTGAATGATGATACTAGGGTAAGGTATCTTCTACATACTTTTTTGTTATAAGTACTATTATAGAATGACCCCTACCTACATTACCGTATATTAATGTGTGGTCTTATTCTTTTTTAGAGTCTTCTATTCATATTTTAAATGTTCTCTTGTCTCTTATGATGAAATGTGTGTGTTTGTTCTATAGTCCCTGCATGCTTTATTTGTGAGTTGTTTATCAATTGACGGATATTGTAAAGGCGTTGTCATCCTTTGAAGGGAGGTTACCTCCATAACAATGATGTTTCTATTATGTGATCATGAGGACAAATATGTACACACACACTCCATGCATAACTATGAGTATGATATGTTTATCGTATTAATTGAAAGGATAATTCTCATATGCACCCCTGTATCTTGTTATGCATAAGAAGTATATGACTAATGAAGTATGAACATGTGCTTTCTAGAGGTGTTTATGTGAATGGTTTTCTTCCATATGTATATAGAAACATAAATGTAGGAATGAGTAAGGTTATGATAATCTACTGAAAGTATATCTTTTGGGTTTTCTAAATTGTACTTTAAGCTAGATTGTTATGAATATTATGATTATCTGAAACGCATTCTCACATAATGTAGGATATATGATTAAAGGTCATTCTTATCTTAGAAACCCTATAGCTAGATGATGTATGAGGGAGTAGGTCACTAAACCTTACTTTATGAACAAATGTTATGTAAAGGCTTTAATATATCAAGAAGGAATTTCAAGCTTATCATCAAGTGGATATGTACAATGAGGAAAAGAGCCCTCCGTTAATGCAATAGGTTGGGTCATCTAAGTGATACTCATGAGATGGAAGACTATCCGCTAATGCAATATATCGGGTTTCTAGAAGCAATCTCACTATACCTTAACTACGTGCTCGTGTAGGATCTAGCTAGTGGATTACCTACATAGTGATTATGTATGCTTTCCCTTGTAAACTAGAACACCTTCTTTGGGTTTGGAGTTTATGACACCGCATTCCATGTACCTCACATGGTCTATGTCGTTATGTCTAAGTCTTTCAAAAGTTAAGAAATAAACTAAGATAAGAATATGAACATTAGTCATGATTCCTTGAAGAGTTACTTAGTTTAGATAGGACTACGGACCCTACATATGCATTGTACAAGTGGACATTAAGGGAGGTTATAATTAGGTTCCTTTTTGAAATAAAATTATGGTTCATTTATTTTGATATGAATGCAAGTTAAGATGGACTTTACTTACATTAATACTTGAATTATGATAATGAATATGAATTACACTTATGGATTTTAAATGGGTTTGCTTAACATAAGTGGAGGTATGGGACTCCATGTGTACATTGCACAAGTAAGCTTGTGAAGGGTTGTTTACCTCTGATACGAACCAAATAGGTTATGAGTAAGATGAAATGAATGAAAGAGTTCTTATATGACCATTAATGATGTATGTTGGCCTTATGTCCAAGGTTAAATGCATGTGTCATATCTTATTGAATTTGATGTGACCTCCAAGGATGTCTTGGTGTGAGTGGTATTATGGGATTCTACTTGTACAATGCACTAGTGTTACTTTGGTGTTGTCTTGGGTGATGATTCTTATTTGTAGTTCTTTCCTTACAATGTTTTAATGACATTATGAATATATGTGTATGTATTGATGAAACCTATTTATGAAAGATCATCTCTTGTCGTTTTATGGTGATGCATTGTACTAAGTATTACCTAAGGGTTGCTTAAGGAAATGAGTTAACATAAAAAAGGGTAATGTGTTAGAGCTATTTGATGTACCATGGTTTCATCGTTTTTTCAATGCTTTTTCCTTAAGAGATGTGTGTCTAGAGTATTTTTGTAATACATTTAATGTGTTTTTATGTTTGTGTTGCAAGAAAATAAAACGCAAAAGGAAGCTGAAATAGAGTGCAGAAGCACCCACGAAGGCCATCTCTGGTCCGTCGTTCCATCGATAGCCTGTAGATGGTGACTGTTGATTGAAGTTCAGAAAATTGGAGAAACTAAAAGAATTCTGACCAAGTGTGGGACTACGGAGATGATTGACAGTCCGTCAATTGATCGACGGACTATCCTATTGAATCGTCGATGAGATCAGAGATAGTCCCAGTACCCGAAGTTGGAGAAATTCTAAGGATGAAGCGACGGAAGGCATCAACGAACCGTAGATGCATGACGGACCGTGTTGTTGGTCGGTTGAATAATTCATATAGGATTCCATCTAAAGGAAAAAAAAATTTCTAAGTGTGGACTAACGGAGTCAGTAGATTGTCCATCATTTCATTAACGGTCCATTTGTGGGGGGTTTCGATTATTGCCGCGTTTTTTGAAAAATTTCCGTATTTTAATTCCTTTTCATTTCGGAAAATGTTTTCTATAAATATGGAGTAAAACCTCATTTTTTGGGTTATACATTATTGGTATTGTTCTTAGTTTTTTTTTGGAGATTGGGTTTTGAAACTTTAGCTATAATTCAATTTCCGGATTTGGTGTTCAAGTGTTATCTTGTTATTTCAAGTTGGTTTTCTTGATTTTCTTCTATTTGTCAAAGGAAGTTCATCTGTTACTGTTTAATGAATATGAATTGTGTTCTTATATACATGGGTAGCTAAATCTACAACTAGGGTTGTGGGAAGCATGGGTGATTAACGAAGTAAACCTAGCTTAATAACAATTCTCAAATAGGTTATTGCATGTATTGATAATTCTTTCATTTAGAAGTCTTTTACGAGTGCACGCGATAGAAATTTCCTTGTTTCTACTTGCTAAACCAATGAGGTAGTTAATAAGAAATGAATTATCAACATAGAGTTAGTGGGACACTATATAATAGGCTAGTCTCAATTTGTTAGAAGTAATTACCTAGCCATACATCGAATATGATGCTTAATATGAAGTAAAGGTAATGGTTAGTAGCTTATACATACGTATCAGGATCAAGGTACAGGGTGAAATTCTCTAAATGTGGGACCAAGGATTTAGAGATAGCTAACTTATCACTTTGCATGAAAAACACTAGGGAAGAATTTTTATAGCTAGAAATGCGACGTTATATATCTATGGGGAATACAAACACCCTAGTTTCTCTCACAACTTGATAAAAACTAAATCTTTACTCCTGTTACTTGTTTTACTTCGAGATATTAAAGAACTTTATATCACAAAACCCCCCCTTTTAGTTACTTGTGTTTGGAAAGAACTTCACTAAATCTAAGTAATTGTACATTGAAGTTAAGTCTAAACCATTTTCCACGTGGGATCGACCCCAACCTAATAGTTGAGTTTTTTACCTGATACTTCCACTAATATTTCTTTTAGGAAGATTAATTTGAGAATATCAAATTTCGACGCCGCTGCCGAGGAAAGTTACTTTTAGATTAACCTTAATAACATTACTGAAGTTTAGCCAATGATTTCCTGATTTTACTTTTCTTTTATTTTTGTTTCTTTCAGGTCTAGTTAAAGTGTATGCCAAGTACACGGTGCCGAGGAGAACCGCTCATTCTATTCATCCTGAACTTAACTGTACACTGCGAATAATGGAAAATCAGCAGAACCCAGTAAATTTAGGCGATGGGATAATTTGTCAGCTTCCACAACCGGTTGAGGATCACAACCAAGTAGTTTTGGAAAATCAAAATGATGATGCTTTGAGGATGCAACCTCCCATACCATCCACTGAATAATTCGATAGGTGCAATGTCAACATCACTGATTCTGATGGGCATCTAGTCCTACCTCTTCAACCCCATTGTCACACGTTCGTGGTAACTAGTAGTTTGATGCAGCAGCTCACCGCGAGGGGTTTGTTTGCAGGGCTACTATAAGAGGATCCACATGCTCACATAGTCAAACTGAGGTCTGTGTGCAAGAGTTGTGTGGGGAGACCAGACATAGATTTCAACATCATCGGACCAAAAGAGTTTCCTCTATCATTGACTGGAGATGCCGCAATATGGTTTACTAAATTACCCTACAATTACATTTATACTTGGGATTAGTTGAGGGATGTGTTCTTAGCTCGGAATTACCCGGTGCCTAAGAAGCTCAGCAACAAGGATAGACTGAACAACTAAGTGGCAGTACATGAGGTGTTAGTAAGTAGGTCTTGGGATAGATTTACTATGTATGTGAGAGGTGTTCAAAACCACTGCATTGATGATGAGTCATTAAAAGAGCACTTCTATTGGGGTCAAGATGACAACAATAAAGCAATACTCCATACTATTGCGGGAGGTTCGTATGGTGAGTGACATATGCTGATATAGCAGAGAAGTTGGAGAAACTCTCTCGCAACAATAAGGCTTTGAGTAATAGAAAGTCAGACACTGGGAGAAACACCTTCGAAGTGCAAGCTACACATGATCCGACTGTAGCTGAGATTCGTGAGGAGATGACTCAAATGACAACTAAGCTTGGGTTGGTATTGAAACATGTTACTGGAAGTGCAGAGAAGGTAAATGCGGTGAATTACATCACTAAACCACCACCGCCAGCGGATGAGTACTATTATAAAGAGGATACTTATGTAGTGAATGATCAGACGTAGGGTTTCCGAACAAACACCCAAGGCTCCAATAAAGAGAATTGGCGTCAAGGTCAAGTAAACCAAGGTCAACACTATTGTAACCACAATAGAGAGGTGCAATATGTTCCATATGTATACTATAACCGAGACATTAGCTTCAACCGAGGTAACTATAGTAATAGAAAATATCGGAGTGCGCCTATATTGAACCTCAAAATTGGGAACTTGATCCTAGGGATAGTGGAGGTAGTAGAGGATATGTTACAGAAGATTATGCGTAGATTTGATGCTAGTGATGAGAATTCCAAGTAATTGAGAGGTGACTAAGTGAACGTTAAATGCACATGTGATATCGATTAAGCATATTGAGTTACAAATGACCCAATTATCCACTACTTTTAACCAACGCCAACCTTGAACTCTTCCTAGCAATACAATCCAAAATCCTAAAAAGGATGGACATTGCATGACAATCACTACTCAAGGAGGTAAGCAAACTATTGCTCCACCTATGTCGTCTTTGGTAGAAGATGAGATGAGAAAAGACGAAGAGGTGATGGAAACTGGTGGAGAATTGGTAGACAAAACGGTGAAAGAAGCAAAGGGACCTCAGAAAGTGGTCACCATTCCTAGACCTCCACAACCGCTCCCTTATAGATTGGTGAAGAAGATTAAGGATGGTAAATATCGGCGTCTTATCACTATGTTGGAACAACTTTCCATCAATATCCCTTTGATAGAAGCTCTGGAACAAATGCCCTGTTATGCTAAATTTATGAAGGATATGGTTAAAAAAAGCGATCGGTAATTTTTGAGGATGATTAATGAATGCATCATTGTAGTTCTATTGCAACAAGGTCTCTTGTGCAGAAAAAGGATTATCTGGGCGCTTTCACTATTCCATGTACCATGAGATTATTATACTTTTCTAAAGCACTATTTGATCTCGGTGCAAGCATAAACCTCATACACCTTTCCATTTATAAGAAATTGGGTTTGGGTGGCCCCAAACATACTACAATGCGGTTACTGATGGCTGATCGAACAGAGAATAAGATCATTGGTATTTTTGGCCGATTTTGTGATTCTTGACTATGAGGTGGACTTTGAGGTTCTTATTATTCTTGGGTGTCCGTTCCTTGCCACTGGTTGTTCCTGGTTGATATGGAGAAAGGATAGATGAATGTTTAGGTTGAACAATGAAGAAGCAACTTTCAACATTTGTAGGTCCATAGAGCAGAGTGGTGAACTCAAAATGGTATTTGCTATATCCTATTGGGTTGAGAGTATGTATAAGGTACAAATCAAAGAAAACCTAGGTGTCAAGACTCTAGCGGCAGTGATCATTAATTTTGCAAGTGATGGTATTGAAGAGTATGGGTCTTTGGTTGCGGCACTTGAATGAATTGAATATCGGTCCAAAAAAGGAAATTGGAGTTAGATATGGAGTATCGCGAGTCTCCACCCGCGAGACCATCTATTGAGGAGACTCCAAAATTAGAGCTTAATGCTCTACCACCGCATCTGAGGTATGTATTCTTGGGTAGAGATGACACTTTTCTGGTAATCATTACAGCGGACTTGAATGTACAACAAGTAGAGTGTTTTGTGGAAGTTTTGAAGAGGTTCAAATGAGCCATTGGCTTGACTATTGCAGACATTATTGGGATCCCTCACGGTCTTTGTTCACCCAATATCAAACTCATCCTCATCACAAGCCAATTATTGAGCACACGAGAATGTTGAATCCTCCTATGCAAGAGGTAGTGAAGAAGGAGATCATTATGTGGTTGGATGCAGGAGTCATATATCCTATTGCAGATAGTAGTAGGGTATGCCTTGTTCAGTGCATGCCCAAAAAGGGGGAGGAATGACATTAGTTCCGAATGAGAGGAGAGAGCTTGTTCTAGTGAGGCCGGTAACCAGATGGACAGTTTATATAGATTACCGGACATTAAATGCACGGACTGAGAAGGACAATTTCCTTATGCCTTTATGGACCAGATGTTAGATAGACTCGCAGTAAAAGGATGTTACTATTTTTTATGGTTATTCGGGCTACAATCAAATCTCTATTGCCTAGGAAGATCAAGAGAAGACCACTTTTACTTGCCCTTATGGGACGTTCGCCTTCAAGAGGATGGTTTTGGGGTTGTTTAATGCTTGGGCACCTTTCAACAATGTATGATGTTGACATTTTCCGACATGGTGGACGACAATATTGAGGTGTTCATGGAGGATTTTTCGGTTGTTTGTGACTCCGTTAATCAGTGTCTAAAGTCACTTGGTAGAGGTTCTGAAAAGATGTGAAGATTGATATCTTGTACTTAATTGGGTAAAATGTCACTTTATGGTGAAAGAAGGTATAGTATTGGGACATTGCATCTCGGAGAAGGGGATAGAGGTTGATCGAGAGAAAGTTGAAGTTATAGAGAGGCTTCCCCCATCCATCTTTGTAAAAGGTGTGAGATGTTTTTTGGGACATGCAAGCTTTTACCGAAGGTTTGTTAGGGATTTCTCAAAAATTACACATCCTCTATGAAAATTACTTGAGAAGCAATGTAAGTTCTATTGCAATGAATCATGTCATAAAACATTTGGAGAGTTGATGGAGAAGTTGGTGTCCGCGCGCATTATTATTTCCCCAGATTGGAGTGAGACAATTAAGGTGATGTGTGATGCTAGTGGGGTATCTCTTGGTGTGGTATTGAGAAGGAGAAGGGATAAAACCATTCACCCCATTGATTATGAAACTAAGACCCTAAATGAAGCCCAAAAGAACTCTATTTGGACTGAACAAGAGCTTCTTGGGGTGGTATTTGCGTTAGAAAAATTTTGCTCATATTTGCTTGGAAAAGGGGTCATAGTGCATACTGACCACTCCGCTTTGAGGTACTTCAATGCAAAAAAGGATGCGAAACCACAGTTTATTAGATGGGTATTATTATTGCAAGAGTTTTACTTTAAGGTAAAAGATAGAAAAGGGTCTGAAAATCAATTTGCTGATCACTTGTCTAGACTAGAGGATGAAGCTATGCGAGAATTTGGTGAAAAGGCAGAAATTGATGATGCATTCCCTGATTAGCATGTATTAGCCGTTTCTCATGATTTGATTCCATGATTCATCAATTTTGTGAATTATCTGGCTAGTGATATCGTTCCATCGGACATGTCTTTCCATCAGTGGAAGAACTTTATGTATGATGTGAAAAAATTCTTTTAGGATTAGCCTTACTTCTAAAAGAGTTGCACCGATGGGATTATTCATTGTTGTGTACCGGAAGTTGAGATGTTTAGTGTTTTAGAGGCATGTCATTCCTCGCCTGTCGGTTTGTACAATAGTGGTTTCCGGACTGTGCACAAGAATTTGCAGTTTAGTTACTACTAGAAAACCATTCAACAAGATGCTCATGAGTTTGCAAAAGCATGTGACCGGTGCCAACGAGATGGAGGAATTTCGAAGAGCCAAGAGCTCCCTTTAAATCCCATTCTGGTGGTCGAGTTATTTGACGTATGGGGCCTTGATTTTATGGGACCCTTTGTGAGTTGGAATGGGATGAAGTATAAACTTGTGGCGGTGGACTATGTGTCAAAATGGGTGGAAGATATGGCACTTTCTAACAATGATGGGAAGAGTGTTACCACATTCTTGAAAAAGAACATCTTCTATAGATTTTACAAACCTAGGGCCATTACTAGTGATGGAGCATCTAACTTTTTCATAAGTTGTTCAACGGGCTATTGGGGAAATATGGAGTTTGCTACAATGTGGACACTCCATACCATCAACAGACTAGTGGGCAAGTTGAGTTGTCCAATTGAGAGATCAAGCAAATTATGTCGAAAACAGTAAATTCTAATAGAATGGATTGGTCAAGAAGGATTGATGATGCTCTTTGGGCCTACCGAACATCATACAAGACCCCCATAGATATGTCTCCATACCAACTGGTATATGGTAAGGCTTGTCACTTGCTAGTCGAGTAGAGCACAAAGACATATATGCAACGAAGAAACCGAAGATGGAAGGGAATTATGTAATCGAACAAAGGATTAATGGGTTAAATGATCTTGATGAGTTTTACCTAAAAGCATATGAAAGTCCAGACATATAAAAAGATAATATGAAGAAGTACCACGACTAAAAGATTGAAAAGCAAGAATTCGCAATTGGGGACTTGGTGTTTTCATTCAACTCTAGGCTACTCTTGTTTCCTGGCAAACTCAAGTCCAAGTGGACGGGAGGATTCCTTATTAATAAAATGTTTCCACATGGATCTTTTTAAATGGAGAATAAGGAGGGTGCAAAGTTCATTGTTAACGGTCAAAGGATTAAGATCTACCTAGGGCATGCAGTGAGTGTGCATGAACTGGTTAAGACATATCACATTCATGAAGTCTGAGTAATCAAGGATCTTGCATCGTTACCCGAATTTAAATCAAGCGTTTCATGGGAGGCAACCCAAGGTGTATCCTCTAGCAAAAAATAGGTTTTCTTTTTATTCTCTTTGTAGGAATAGTTGAATTTTTGTGTTACATTTCGTGTTTTCGGACTATTTATGTAATAGTGTTGGCTAGAGAATAGTTTAGGTTCCTTGTATCAAAAGAGTCAAGAAAAATATAGAAAGAATAGCTTAATGGGTGTTACATGTGCAGGGACCAAAAATTAAAATTCTGCATAAAGTAGTCTGGTGCACTGATCTACGGGCCTGATCGACGAGCCGTCGTTCAATTGACGGACCATCGATGGTGTTCGTAGATCCTAGGTATGTCTCAAAATTTATCTTAGTCTTGTTGCCATTAACGGTCCAGTAGCTATTCTAACCAAATGTCCTCTTTAAATGCACGTTTATGGATGGTTATCATACTTAGTGCATTCTTTTACTAACACCATTCTTCTTAACCTTTTTACTGATGTCTAGGTTATGGATGCTTCAAGGATATCTCTAAATTGAAGGACTTGATATGTGTTTCCGAAGCCCAAGAAAGGAATACTTATGATTCAAGGATTTCATATGTCATGTTCATATTCAAAGATATGTAACAGTTTAGATATTGTTATACATTGATAATGGTCGTGTCCCTTTTCTATTCTAATGATGTTGAGTCTAAGATGACAAAAGATACTTAGAGTCTAACTATATTTTATGACTTATATTCTATATATATGAACTGATGTTTCTGGCATATGATGTGCAATGAAAAGATTTAATTTTCCTATAAATTTACCTATGACAATGAGATGAATGATGTCTATGGGATTGTACAAGACCTCCGAGAGGTCAAGTACGCCATATTACTTATAGGGGTGCTCCCAAGTCGTGGCAAATGTGGTACCAAAGTCAGGTTATAAATGTCACACCCCGAGAGTACTCCCTATAGGATATGGTGTTTTCGGATTGCAACACGGCGTACTTGACCTCTCGGAGGTCTTGTACAAGCCCTTTGACATCATTGATTTCATACATGTATGAAGGATAAGGTTCTCTTTTAAAGTTTTTTAATCTTATCCTTCAAGTCTTTGGATTTGTTCCATACTATGTTTGTGGCACTGTCTATGCCTTTTTGGTCCTCTTTGGAAATTTGATGATTCTTCAACTCCACAATCTGTCATTTTTTTTGCTAATTTTGTGTTTGTTCAAATAAATTTACAAGAGAAACTCAAAAAAACAAGTGTTAATCAATTTAATTTATTGTGTACACAGTCAATTTATATAAGAAATCTCTAAAATAGAACAAAGAGAACTAAAATATACAAGAAAGAAATTTTAACATACCTTTTCATTGAAGTGTAAACATAGAGAAAAACAAATATAACTGGTCTATTTATATAATAAAAATAAATTTATTGGACATGTGAAGACGCATATAATAACATATCACAAAAAATCAAGGGGAACGTTTAAAGAATATAAAGTGTGAAGATAAGGTTAGAATTGTGGTATGTTTTGTTTTTCTCACACAAAAGATTTGGTTTGAGATTAGTACAAATGATTTGTTATTTTATTATGCGAAAAATGACAAATATACCCCTGAATTATCCTAAATGGTATCTAGATACCCTCCATCATATTTTAGGATATTAGTGCCCCTGATGTCCAAAAACTAGAGCATATGCATCCTTTATACTAACATACATACACGTGTCATAATATTATCCACCGACCAGATATTTATTAACTATCGGATCGTTGGATAAGATTGTGCTACGATTTCGTATTTAGTATTTTGTTAGAGTGAAGGGTATATATGCTATAGTTTTTGGGCGTTAGGGGCATCAATGACACAAAAATTTGATGCAGGATATCTGCATAGCATTTAGTAAGTTCGAGAGTATATTTATATATTGTCTTTTTCAATTGCACATTAGTTAGATTTGTTAAAAGGAAATATATTTATAACTTTTTTTCATCAAAAGCACATAATTATTTTCTCTTATAGTGAAATCATAATTTTTTAACCATGTTTTAATATTTAATCTAATAGGTATCAAACTCGCTTAAAAGCGAATAAACTAGGCTCGACAAAAAAATAATTAGGGTAAAAGGTCATGATACAGCTATCAATTTTGCAATTTATAGTGAAAATATGGTCATTTAAAAAGCGCTCACATATAGTCCTATTACTACACAAGTGACTCAAATATACAGTTTTCGTCCAATGAAAGTGAAAAACTTAATTTAGATTAATATCATTTTAAATGCTTTATTAAAAAAAAATTTTATGTAGGTACGTTTGATATTTTTGCAAAATTAAGTGGTATATTTCATCTTTCTCAAAAGCAGGAGTTCTTTGTCTTTTTTCTTTCTTCAATGTCATGACCCAAAATTGGACGTGATGACTGTCGTCTATTTCCATAAAAAAAGTCATCCTTCAACCCAAAAATATGAAATAAAAGCAGAAAATAGAACAAGAATAACATATGAGCGGAAAACATAGTCATTCTAAGATAAATCAATACTTGATTATCACATGTACAAAGTCACTTATATTAATATACAATCGAAAGATAAGTGAAACTATCAATGTCTTTATCTATAGAATAGAGCAAAACATGAAATAGAAACAAGAGGCCCCGTAGGGATGACAAGAAGCTCAAAAGCCTTGGAAATAGAAGAAGACAAATCACACGAATCGAAGCACAAAAACTACAAGTGTAGAAGTAAGGGGTGAGAATTAAACAATCAATACTCATCAAGCAACCTACTATCAAAGAAAACTATGCTACAATACATGTTTTCCTTTCATCCCAACTGAACTGTCTAACTACAACCTGCATAAAATATGCCAAACATAACAATTTCACAATACACAGTTCATAAGGATTGGCAATCACAATGCATCAGTCGCAGTTCAACAACCAACATTTATCAAGTATAACCAGGTTTTATTATTCTAATTTTATGTTATATTTTTTCAACACAAATTGCATTGTTTACCTTCTTACTTCATTAAGTCTATGTATAGAAACTTCTCGAGACTTTACTCATTGGAATACCACTATAACATAAATAGCATTTACTGACCATAAATATGCACATCAATAAAGAATGCTAAACTTGTTGAGACGATCTTGCGGTGAGTTAATGGAGCTCTCCAAATGGACGTAAGTTGAAGAAATCAATGATCTTTTTGACTTTCTAAATTAATCTCTGTAAGATCTTGAATTTGTTCTTCTTCCTTCCGTTCATCGACATTTGTTTAATTATTTCATAGTTAGATTTTAAATAATATTATCAAGTTTATCAAAATAGTATCTCATTTCATGTCACCCCTATGATCATTACTGTTGGTTCTTCATCCACTATTCGCTATATTACATTACTCTATATGTGTCTTGAATTCATGTTCTTAGAGATTTTTTTTATGTTCATGGTTGGGTTGTTGTAGTTAAATAATTCCTTCAATTACTCTGTTAAATCTTTCTCTTACTAATTTTGCAATTTTAATTAGGGAGCAATGTGTCATGGACTTAGTGTTTTCGCTAAAGCTCTGTTGTGGCACTTGACAACTTACTCATTATTCCTTCAAGATATTGAAAGTTCAAGTAAGACTTTCGTACTAAGACGGCTAAGAGAATGAAAGGAAAGATTTAGAAAGATTTGAAAAGCTTGGAAAGTTTTGAAGAAGGCTTTGTATTAAGCTCAAAACATCGCTTTACACTTGAGTGATTCCTTTAAATGAATGACAAATTTATTTATTCTACCACCGAAGGACTAAAGTGCAATTTAGAATTACATTACAAGTGCCTAAGATATTTACGCATTTGTCCCTTTCTAGAGAATTCTAAATTATCTTTTATTTTCTAAGGCATTCATGAATTGTCTAAGGTGTTCTCGAGGTTTCCGTAAGCCTCTCTTAAACTCTAGAACCTTCCACGCCTATTTGGCTATAAAATTTCATTGGGATAACGGAGAGATGTGAAACACTCCCCTAAATGATGATGCAACGACCATGTCGCATCTTTGTAGAAACTCTCGGACCGGATCTTTAAACTGCCACAAGCGTTCAAACTTCTCCTATGTGTCCTCCTCCAGTGTTTGTCCCTAAAAATACACCAGGAAAATGGAAATGGCTTGATGGAGTCGTTTCATTTGCCTTTATAGTCTATGATAGCTTCAATCTGCTGGTTATGCGATGTAGTGACAGTAATGGGTGCCCGTCGTAATTGATTTCAACTAGGATCTTCGTTGTCCTCATGGTATGGCTTGATGACATTGTCATGAATGATCGGATGGATTTTGAAGTGTGAAGGTAACTCCAACCTGCATGAGGTATTCATCAACTAGGAAACGATGTCGAAGGGACCTTCATATTTTTGCACTAAGTTCTGATGAACGCCCCTTAGCACTTTAAACTGTATTTGATTGAATTTCACGAAGACCATTTTGCATTCTTAGTAATATGCGGGACGTCGCTTGATTTTAGGAAACTTCATTATCTTTTTTGCTGCCTTGTCCAAGTAAAACTTGGCAGTGTCAAAATGTTCCTCCCATACCTTGGCAACAGGTAGACTCCCAAATTATTCCCTTCAAAAGCGGATGATAAGGAATGTGGAATTCGGGGCTATAGGCCTATTTCAAATTCAAATGGTGGTGTACGCCCAGTGGGATCACTCTTTTAAAAAATGTAAAAAAATGCACCACGTCTAGCATTATGGCCCAATCCTTCTAGTGCGTAATGACATAGTGCCTCAGATAACACTCTAACATGGCGTTGACGCGTTCGGTCTGACCATCGATATGCAGGTAGAAACTTGTATGGAGTTATGTGCCAAATATCTCAAACAACTTCCTCCAAAAGTGTCCATTAAAGTGGGGGTCTCAGTCGCTAATCATATGCGTTGGCAGACCTCAATATTTCACCACGTTGTAGAAGAATTAACGACCATCCTCCTTAGAGGGGCAGCCGGATATGGTATGTACGAAGGTAGCATACTTTGAGAATTTTCCACCACAACCGTGATGGTTCAGTTCCCATCGGACATAGGCAAGGTAGTAATAAAGTCCATGGTCACGCTTTCCCATGAGTTTTCTGGTAAAAGTAGTGGCTCTAGTAGTTCTCCCTGTTGTTTTTGCTCCACATTGTCTTTTTGGCACACAAGACAAGTCTACACGTAGTATTTGATACCGTCCCGCCTGTTCTTAGAAAAATAGATAGCCTCAATCATCGCCCTTGTTCGTCATTTCCCTGGATTCCCATCCCACGGTGTATCATGGATTTCCTTAATGATTCGCCGTCTGATAGATATAAACTTTGGTTGGCAAATTATACGATCGGTAGTAAGCAAAAGACAATGTTCTATCCAAATGAGCCATGTCTTTCCTTGGGCGTCCAACTCCATCAGCTTCTTCGCCTCAAGATCTTGTTGCATGCCATCATTAATTGAATCTTTCATCTCACAGTTGTTTGTACTGATGGAAGCAAGCTCGGACTTCCAAATTAGTTTGTCGTCCACAACATTTCCTCTCCCTGTCTTACACTCTAAGAAGTAGTCAAAATCTGACTGAAAATACTTCCACCTAGATTGGTTCGGGGTGATCTTCTTTTGTGACTGGAAGTAGCTAGTGCTACATTGTTTCACTTGTCCACGAACTTGGCTCCTATTATTAGTGTTTCCCGTGCGTAAGCAATGTACGATGCCTATAGTTTCTTTCTCCTGCACCGTGTAGCATCGCTCAGTCTTTTTCAACTTTCAGGTCTCAAATGCTATTGTATGTCTATCTTGCATTAAGACTCCTCCAATGGTAAGGTCTAAAGAATCCGTATTAATTTGAAGGTCTTTGAGAAGTTTGGCTGAGTGAAGATCGTTTCTTCCATCACGGTTGCCTTAAGACCTTCATACGCTCTTTGGCACTCCTCGCTCCAAACCCATGACTTATTCTTCATTATCAACTCAGTCAATGGAGCGACTTTGTTAGAGTATCAACTTATTATCCTTTAATAGTATTTTGCAATTCCAAGGATTGATCGTAGCTCGGTCACTTTCATGGGCGCTTCCCACTATTGAATCGCCCCGACCTTCGCCTTGTCCATCCGTAGTTCACCTTGAATTATGATGTGTCCTAAGAAGTGCACCTTGTACTAGGAAAATTCACATTTCTCCCTCTTGGTGTAGAGTCGGTTCGTCCATAAGACTTTCTTTAGATTCTCCATGTGCTCATCCAAGGTGTTACTATAGTTGACTACGTCATCCAAGTGCATCACGACAAACTAATCCAAGTATGGGTGAAAGATCTTCTTAATCACCGTGTAAAAGGTAGCGGGTGTGTTGGTTAATGAAAAAGGAATCACCAACCACTCTTACGCTCTGTATCTTGTAAAACACGTTATATTCAGCTTGTACCCTTCTTGGATACGCACTTGGTAGTAGCCTTTTTGGAGATCCACCTTTGTGAAGTACATGGCTTGTCTAGGCCTGCCAAACAAATCTTCAATGAGCAGGATAGGATACTCATTCCTAATTGTTACCTTATTGAGCTCTCGGTAGTCGATGTATCAATGTTAGGATCCTCCTTTCTTTTTGTGGAACAAAACCATTACATCATAAGCTTCCTTGGAATGACGGATGTGACCGTCCTTGAGTAGATCCTTCAACTTCTTCCTTAACTTCTCTAATTTGGGTGGAGCCATGTGGTAGGGTGCATGTGAGGGTGGCTTGACTCCAACCTATAACTTCGTCTTGTGATCTACTTCACGTGTAGGAGGTAGAGTCTTCAGCATCTCATCCAGAATCACTTTTTTTTCTTTTCACGTACCTTCTATATAATAGGTGTTAAGTACTGCTTAGCACCATTGACTTATCTCGAACATGCAATGGTAGTTAGGAACGTCGACTCTCCTTTATTCAAGTCTATCACGAGCTGCATGTTCGACAAGTGGGCATGTCCTTCCTTCTTCAGTACCTTTATTAGAGGTACCATGAACGACCCTTCCTGCCCCATGACCATGAGTCATTGGACGTAGGGGTTGTTTATTGTATGGCATCGCTGAAAAAACTTCTGCCCAAGAATGATGTCAAAGAAATTTGAAGGAGCGACAATAAAGATTGTCTTACCTTGACTTTTCCCCAACGTCATGCTCACTCATTGGGACACCCACACACAAGAGCTGATGGGGAATTAACTGTCTTGAGGCAAGTGTTGCATGGAACTTAGTTTAGCCCTTACCTCTCTGTCTTCATCTTTGTCATGAAGTTTTTTTCGTACCGGACGCCGCTTCCGATCAGCAAACTTTTTCATTTTCCGCGCTTCCTTCTCAAGATACGACCGTGCAAGGTCGACTTGTCCATTTGAGGTTGATGCGGAGGGGTTAGGTGTTGTGATGGAGAATGAGACTGCATGACAAACAATTAATCCAAATGCGGAGTTGTAGGATCTTGAGAAGGTGATTGTTCAGACAAACAATTAATCCAAATGCAGAGTTGTAGAATCTTGAGAAGGTGATTGTTCAGACTACTACTAAGGTGCCCCTTTGTGACATTTCTATGGTTGGCTTTAGTGGGTCTAAACACCCTAAAGAACCCATTATACCAACCTTGGAGGATGAGAAAAGCATTGATGCTCTGTATGAGGCCACACTAGGTTTCTTGACCTCTCTACTTCCATATTTGACAAGGGGACCCTCTTACTCTGTGTATGATTCTCAACTTAATTTTGTGCCTTAGAGGACAATCTCTATTTTTCGTGGAGTAGAGGGAGGTTTATTTGATTGGGTTGTAATTTGATACATACTATGATTTTGGTACCTCTTGTATTGTAATTATAACTTGATGGTTTGTTAACTTCTTATGTTGGTTTAATATATAATTGCTTCTGTTTTGATTTAATTGTTTTGATTCTCATGCATGTCTAAGTTTTGAATATCGATTGTGCACAACTGTGTTGTCTTTAAAAGTGTTCTTGTGTAGATATGTGTTGGTGGGAAACTTAAAGTTTATATGTTGAGTTGTGTAATCCTTGCATGAATTATGGGAATCTTGTATGGACTGGTTAGATATCTATTCATGTAATTTTGCATTGATCCTTGAGAGCGAGCTAGGCTTCTAAAGTTGTTGTTTGGAAATTGCTTACGTTCCATGTGAGGTGAGTTTTATTTGAATTTCATGTGTTTTGAAAATCTAGAACTTGCCTTAATGGTTCAATGATTTGGCATTTTGTGTCACGATTAGGGAGCCCCCCCTAGACGTAACTAGCATCATCGTTCTCATAAAGGACTAATACTAGCCTCTAAGAAAATGTCATAACATATTATCAACAAAAATGTGGAAACATCAAAACTTTTATATATTGAGGTTTACATAAACCTCTCACATACTACTCATGGAGTTTACTTAGACTCCTCACATTGGAAGCTTACATAGGCTTCTTGTTTAGAAAATATACATAACAAATATAAGAATTTAGTTTAATATACCATCTCACATTTAACCATCAAAAATGACTAAACATTCGGGCATCGCCCCTCAATACGAATATCATAATTGCCACTTAGGGATTACAACAACATGTTCAAAAATAGGAAAGAATGAATGTCTGAAGACTATAGCAACGACATATCTATAATAGGAAAGGTAACATCCTCTGATCTTGAGGACCTACAAAAACTTGGATAAAGATATCCAAGTTTTCTTCAATTAGACTCATATAATTCAACGGCCGAAGCATACACTGCTTGGGAAAAAGAGAACGGATATGCGCTAGAACATTCACTTGTACTAAGTATGGAAACATATGCACATATAAGACTGAAATCATAAGGGATATTGTTATCAACACCATGCTAAATCACTTTTAAAAGCTATCATGCACAATTAGGAACACTTATAAGTCATTAGGCACCACATCACTCAATACAAGCCCAATATCCAACATAACACCAATATCATGATAAATTCAAGTCAATATTAATTCTGTCAACATAAGGTCATATTACATTAATAGTAGCATACTAAGGTCATATAATCAAAGCAACTCCAACATCATAACAAAGCATGTACAAGAGTTCATCTCATCACATCATACAAGACACTTATTTACAAACCCTTCCCAAGCATACAAGTGCAATGTCTATATGAAGTCCCATAACCCCACATATTCAAGGAAACAAGGAAAGAGATCATAAATAATGCTTAACTTCATTTAACATAGAATCATGTGTAATCATCCTCATATATAACAATATAGACCAATAACATGCTAATAAGTGAAACTAACATCAAATAGGATCATGAACAGTTAAAGTCAACATTTGCATATAATTGATGCCATAAGAGCATAAGAACATCCTCCTATGATTTCCCTCAAGGCCAACTAGTGCAATTCATAGGTAGAGTCCCATACCCCTACCTTTATTAAGAAGAACCCCTTAAGACATCCTTGTTATAGATCATATTAACATCCATTTTACTTTAGTAAAAAATTTCTTTAGTCGACATAAACCATGTGAGCTAAACATGGAATTCGGTGTCATGAAACCCTACATTGAAAGAAGGTGGTCTACATTCCAAGGAAGGACAAACATTAACATAGCATTCTAGGTGGATCCACTGGATAGTATTCCTGAAGGGGCATCATAGTTCAACAACTACAAGACATAGTTGAGACACTATTTATGCAAAATTGCATTGTAATCTCTACATCATGAGAATCATTGTGAACCTACCTTCCCACGTTGGGAAGGGATACCTCTCATAACTAGTTCACTCGGTGCTATACTACACTCCCTTATTGAAATGTCTTTAAGTCATTCTTATTCATCATAACATAATATAGGTCATAGGAGAATAACCCATTCTATATCATATCATAAGCTCAGTAGGTATTGCATGATAACTTCCTTTCAGTACAACCCTCATATATGAAAATTGTACATTATCATCGTCATGTCATTGTAAGGTACATAAGAAGTTCACCATCAACCTTATACCATCATACCTTAATCATAACCTCACAATTCATATAGTCAAGACATTTCATTGACATTCATTATTCTATAACCTACTCAATCTAATCACATGTAACACTTCAATTAAAAGTCATCATCAAGCTTAAAAAATCACAATTAATGTAAGGATTCAAGATCGCAAAGTCTTACAAATTCACCTTAAAAATGTCTTATTCAATGGTATCACCACCAAACAAACCATATTAATCCATCAATATACTTAATAACATCACATAATAGTAATTAAAACACGAACTAATTCAATGGTATCATCACTATCCAATTCAACACCAATTCATAACCAAGGGTTATGAGAAATAGGGTCAAATCATGATTTCTTCCCTTAAACTAGGTCTAAGATAGAAAAATACCCTAATTAAAAAATGATAAATCATAGCATATCAATAATAATCAAAAGAAACCAAGAACAATGCAATTTGAAATATCAATTTCGGATTAAGAAGTAAACCCATGTTCTCTCAATTTTTGGGAATCAAGTTTGACGAACCACGTGGGGAAAGGAGTCCCAAGAGTATTGAGCTTCCATACCTCAACAATCCTTGAATATTTATGAAGATAAATTTTAATTCGTTAAACCCTAATGACCTTGAACCTTACCTTTAATGGTGTTCCTTGGGGAAGGAGAGAGAAAGTATAGGAAGGTAGAGAGATTTGAGTTTGCGAATTCTTGGGGTTTTGGTTATTTTAATTAGGTTTATGTGTTATATAGACCCTTAACTAACTTAATTAGACACCCCTTAACCCTTATTTAATTAAATAACCAACTAACCAATAAATTCCCTCAACTTAAAATTAGGTTGCCCAAAACAGTCAACACCTACGATTCCACGACCTACGGTCTATAGGTCCATCGATGCCGCCGTACTGGCAAGGTGTGTATGAGTTAAGAGACTGTGATTTTGACCCTTTTTATAAATTACGAAGAGTTGAATGACATATCCATCGACCGAGCGTCGACCAATCGATAGCTTCTCACTTGGCTCGTCGATTCACTCTATCTAAAAACCAGCTTTTTGGCCAAATTGAAGGGTCCTCTCCAAGGAGCCTTAGGGTGGTCCTTGGGGAGCCTTAAACAGAAGTTTCAATCTTAAGCACACACTAACACATGTTTAAAACCTTTCTACCAATTTTCGCTAAATTCCGACTCTTAAAACACCATGAAACATGCCAAGGTACACGAGTGCACATTTTACAATTCACCGGATGTCATGGACGTTTATTTATGTTATTACTCAAAAACTTCCTTAATGTTTCAAAAATATTATATTATGTCTATAAAAAGTGTTTTACGTCTTATTTATTCATGTAGGCTGTACATTAGGTCTTTGACTTCCGGAGTGTTACATTACCCCCCCCCCCCATTAAGAACATTCATTCTCGAATGACACTAAAAATCTTTTTCAAGGGTGAGGATGAATCAAGAGTAGCAGCCCAACCAATCATTAACATATTATAACATGAGTTACAACTCAAATAAACATATAACATGGCATTTACACATAGAAACTCAAATCACAATTTACCACATATAAGAGCTCAACATGACTACATGAGGAATTTCCTTCTCAATTTCAACATGACCTCAACATGATCATCAAGTCACTTCTGCTAAACTTCTTTCAAACACATTAAAATGCTCAACACTACTTCATGAAGGAAACAATATACAAAATACAGATAAGTGCAAAATTAACCCAAAGAGTATTTTCTCATGAAAACTCATTTTACCAAGAACCCTTTTATCATCATCATGCATATTTTTAACAAAACAAGTCAAATTCAAATTTATTTATTATTTTTAAGAAGGTTATTACTAACATCAACTTTTTCATGAACTTTTAGGAAAACAATGAGGATAACGGGACTCCATGTCAGCATCGGCTTCCCATGTTGCTCCCTCAACTAGGTGATTTCTCCATAGGACTTTTACTGAGGCCACCTCTTTGTTCCTCAACTTCTTGACTTGGCGATCCAAACTTTCCAGCGGAACCTCTTCATAGGAAATGCTCTCATCCACACCTAACCCTTCAATATGAAGAATGGATACGGGATCACCGATACACTTCTTTAGCATGCAGACATGAAATATTGGATGAAACGAAGCTAGTCCACTAGGTGGTCTCAATTCATATGAAACTTTTCCGACCCGTTGCAAAACCTCATAGGGACCCACATATCGAGGAATTAACTTCCCCTTCTTGCTGAATCTCATCACCCCTTTCATAAGTGAAATCTTAAAATGCACCATATCACCTGATTTGAATTCAAGATCGCTTCTTTTATTGTTGGCATAGGATTTTTGCCGACTATAGGTTGTATTCAACCTATATTTTATCGAACCTTCTCCAAGGCTTCATAGATTATTTTGGGAACAAGAAGTGAAGACTCACCCACTTCAAACCACCCAATTGGAGACCTGCAGCACCTACCATGGAGTGCTTCAAAATATGACATAGAAATACTCGAATGGTAGTTATTATTATAGGAGTACTCAATCAACGGTAGGTGATTGTCGCAATTCCCTTTGAAATCTATTACACAAGTTCTTAACATATCCTCTAGGGTTTGAATAGTATGCTCCGCTTGACTATACGTTTGAAGATGAAAATGGTGCTAAGCTTCACTTGAGTACCCAACCCGTTTTCAAAAGACCTCCGAAAATGAGAAGTAAATTGAGCACCTCTATACGATATGATGGACAAAGGGATCCCATGAAAACTCACAATCTCATCATTATAGATCCTTGCATAATCCTCCACCGTAAAAGTAGACTTAACGGGGATGAAGTGAGTGGAGTTTATCAACCTATTTACAATAGCCCAAATTGAGTCATTTTTCCTCCGGGTTCGAGGCAATCCAACAACAATGTCCATATCAATTTATTCCCACTTCCAATTAGGAAAACCTATTTTTTGAATTCCACCACCACGCTTTATATGCTCATCTTTGACTTGTTGACAATATTGACACTTGGATACAAACTCCGCTATGTCCCTTTTCAAGCCATCCCACGAATATGCCTCTCTAAGGTCTCGATTCATTTTGGTAGCACTAAGATGAATACAGTATCAAGAACCATTAGATTTTTCTAAAACCTTTTCCCTCAAATCATCAACATCCGGTACACATAATCTACCTTGGTACCTAAGCACACCAACCTCATTAAACTTATTAAGTACCGATTTCTTTAAATCCATCAATATTTGGTCAAGATGTTGCTTAGACTTCACCTAAACCACTAAATATGACTCAAAGGTATTATGAACTATAAAATCACCATTTCGAGAATCTTTCAACTGAACACGCAATCTGGCCAACCTATGAACATCTTTCATTAGGTCCTTCTTGGCTTCTTCCACATGAGACACACTAACCATGGTCATACAACATATAGTATCTGCTAGCACATTAGCCTTTCTAGGGTGGTAGAAGACACTCATATCGAAATCTTTCAATAATTCAATCCATTTTCTGTGTCAGAAATTTAACTCCTTTTGAGTAAAAACATATTGAAGACTCTTATGGTCGGTATACACATCCACATGAACAGCATACTAGTAATGCCTCCATATTTTCAAAGCAAACACTACGGCCGCTAATTCAAGATCATGAGTTGGATAATTCTTCTCATGCACCTTGAGTTTTCTAGAGTCATAGGCTACTACTTTCTCATGTTGCATAAGGATACAGCCCAAACCCACTCGCGGTGCATCACAATATGCCACAAAACCCTTTGTACCCTCTGGTAAAGTCAACACCGCAGTGGAGGTAAGTCTATCTTTCAAAATGTAGAAGCTTCATTCAAATGCTTCTGACAACTCAAATTCCACATTCTTTTGGATCAATGTAGTAAAAGGAGAAGCAATGGATACAAACCCATTTACAAACCTCCTTTAGTACTCTTATAAACCAAAGAAACTTCTAATGTCGGTTGGAGTCAATGGTCTAGGAAAATTCCTAACCGCCTCAGTTTTCTTTGGATCGACCTCTATACCCTCGCTTGAGATAATATGACCAAGAAACACCACCGATCTCAACAAATATTCAGACTTTCTATACTAGGAAAATAGTTGGTGTTTCTTAATGACATGTAATAGTACTCTCAAATGGTACATGTGTTCACCCTCATTCTTCAAATATACTAAGACATCATCAATAAAGACAATCTTTAAGGAATTTAGGTAATTTTAGAACACCCTATTCATAAGTCCATAAACGTTGTCGGGGCATTCGTGAGACCAAAGATATTACTAATAACTCAAAAAGACCATACCTAGTATTAAATGCCATTTTAGGTACATCCTCACCTCTCAACCTATGTTTTTTGTACCCTAACCTCAAGTGAATCTTAGAAAATTTCTAGCCCCTTGGAGTGAATAAAATCAGTGATCTATATGAGGGATAGGATGCTTGTTCATAATGGTGACTTTATTTTGTTGGCGATAATCAATAGATATCCTAAGGGACCTATCTTTTATTTTAACAAACAACACCGAAACTCCCCTTAGTGAAATACTAGGTTGAATGAAACCCTTGTCTACTAAGACTTTGAGTTGAAGCTTTAACTCATTCAACTCCACCAGAGCCATCCGGTAAGGAGGGATTGAAATGTAAGTCAATACTTAAGTCTATTTCTTGTTTGGGAGGAATTCCGGGCAAGTCATCCGGATAGACTTTCAAAACTTAATGACTACGGGGACCGACTCTATTGGGGGAATGTCAGTCTCATGATCTTTGACTCTTACAATATGGTAAAGATGCCCTTTAGAGATCATTTTACAAACCTTTAGGCAAGAAACTATACGACCTCTAGGAATTGAATTACCCTCCTTCCACTCTAGGAAGGGTTCATTACGAAAATTGAACTTAACAAATCTTGTTCAAAAATAAATTGAAGCAAATCAAGCATGCAACCAATCCATTCCCAAAATAATATCGAAATCAACCATATCTGTAACACTTTGAAAAATCCAAGACGTGTTGTAAACCCTAACATAGGTGTCATATAAGTACTGTTTTTAAGTCCATTTTAATGAATTTAGGTCATTTAGGAAGTTTAAGAACCAAAATGTCCAAAAACGTCCGTGACGTCAAGAAGTTGGTTCAAAGAGGTACTAGCGTGCCTTAGCCTATTTGACTAGCTTTTAGGAGTCAAATATTTATGAAAAGTGGTGAAAGGGTATCTAATAGGTGGTTGAGTTGTTTCATGGTCAAAAAATCTAGGTATGACTCCCCAAGGACCAACCAAGGGCCCTTGATGAGGACCCCTACAGTTTGAGGCAACACTGCCTGAGGAGTGTGCATCGACGCCACAGGCTACGGTCCGTGTGTACCATGACGGTGCGTTGATGCCACCATTTTCTGACACATAGTCAATTTGTGGAATCCCCTCGCCTGCACAGTCTCTGAACTTACCTACGAAGTGTAGGACGGAGGAGGGGCAATCTTTTGCCTCACAGACTGCCCGTTGGCGGGGTTCCATATGTGAGGGTCTTGAGTTTGCTGCACATTTTTTATGAAGTTAATTTAATAAATAAGTGGTTTAGTTTTTAGTTAGGGATTAAGGAATACTAATTAACTAACTTAACTCCTATATAAAGGCCGCAATCCCAATTAATCTAATTACAACTCTCAAATACAAACTCTCTTCTTTCTATCTCTACTTGAACTCACCATTGAAGACTAGCAAGGAAAGGGGTTTGGGGATGGAAAGGTACGAATTCACCATAAATTCTTCATCAAACGTTAAGGTATGGGATCTAATTCACCTTTGAGACTCTTTCCTCAAAGGGTTCCTTCAAAATAGATCTCAAAAGTTGAGTTTTCATGTGGGTTTCATCCAATTACGGAATTTATGTTGTGAAATGAGTTGTTTATGGTTTCTTTAGGATATAATGGATAGATTAACATGTAATTGAACTTGATTATGATTAATTTTAATTGTTTGATTCAACTTGAAAAATATGATCTTTAACCCTTAACCCTAAGTTTGATCTTGATGTAAATTGGGTTGTGATTGATTCAATTGTCTTGCTTATGGGTTAAATCAGTATTAGATGGTTTAGTTACAATAATCACTAACAAATTGGAGTGAATTTTAGCATTTCATGTTTGTCTTGAGAAGATGATCTTGGTTAGAAGGTGAGTTGACCTAGTAATGTTACCTTATGATATGATCTAGTATTGAATTGTGATATGGTGTATATTATAGTCTTGTTATCATGTTGAATATTGAATTATGATGTTGAACATCTAAATTGGATTGAATTGAGGGTTTATGGTAAGGCATTTATGATGAACTATGTGGAAGACTTGGTAAGTCTTCGAAACTCTATCTTTACTTCCAATTGTGATTAATTGTGGTTAAGTCATTATGTTTTATTGGAGTATGCCTTGTATTAGGATTGATAGGGTGGTATGATGTTGAATTTAAATGTCTTGATTATGATTGTAAGGTTGTTAAGATGCAAAGGTTATAAAGGTGTTGATGTATACCAATGTGCCTTATTATGAAACGATATGTAATGTGTTAGCCTCACTTATATGAATTGTGATGAAAGGACTTATACTCATACAATTCTTCTTCAGCTATTGATGATAATTATTATACAAGGGGTAGACCCTATGACCTAAACTAAGCTATGATTGATAATTAAAGGCTTAATGACATTTCAAAAAGGGACTCTAGCTAAGAACCGAGTGAACTAGATTGAGGAGTGTCCCTTCCAACATAAGGAAGATAGGAGCACTAAATTACTCTTGAGATTGGAGACTATAATCCATGGTGCATAAAGGGGGTCCCAACTATATCTCCTAGTTCTTGAACTATATTGCCCCCATAGGAATACTAGCTAGTGGATCCACGTAGTTGCTATGTTTCATGTTTTGGTACTACCTTGGCAAGTAGTCCACCTTCTTTCAGTGTAAGGTTTTATGACACGGATTCCACACTATCTCATGTGGTCTATGTCATTTATGGAAAGATTTTCCCAAAAAGGTAAATGAATTAAAGGATTTGAACTCTAACTTGGATAACCTAAGGGTTTAGCTTACTCTAGGTAGGGGTATGGGACCCTACCTAAGCATTGCACTAGTTAGCCTTGAAGGGAGTCTTAGGAGGATGTTCTTATATATGTTTATGTTATGATAATATATGATATGTACATGATGGACTTGTACATTGTTGATACTATATGTTGATTAATTCACCTATGAGTATGTGTTGGGTTATATTGTTGAAAGAGGATGAAATGTATATTTAAATGTTATATTATGTGAAGTTGGACATTGGCTATGGTTTCTTGTTGAGTTCACTTGATTGAATAGAGTTATGGGGCTTTTCTTTGTCATTGCACTAGTTGATTTGATAAGGATTCAGGAGTAGTTGTCTTGTTTATTATGATAGAATTAACTATTAGCCATGCTTATGATGTTATTCCTTGATGATATGGTTGTAGTAAATCATGGGTTAAAGTATGTTTGGATACATATTACTTGTATGAGTTAGTAAGAACGTTTGGTTTATTGGTATGACTTACTTGGTTATGCACAAGACATTGAAACTCTGAAAATGGCATGTTTTGATTAAATGTTCCTTTTAACATGTGTTGCCTTTGTGTGTGCATATGGTCTCATACTTAGTACATGTTGAGTACTAACCCAATTTTCTTCCCTTTTCCCTAAAATTTTTAGGTTCCGGTCGTTGAAGTGTTTTGGAAGGAAACATTGAAGAAGGCTTGGATTGCTTATTCATCCAAGTAGTGCAGGTCCTCAACTTCAGAGGGAAATGCCACTATCTAGCTTACGGACTTGTTATGAGTTTAAGACTCTTTCATTTCTTTCCTTTTCAATTGAGTACCAAACTTTTGTATGACCTATTTGTGGTCTTGTTAGATTGATGTAAGGTCTATGCCCAAATTTGATATACTCCAAATAGATGGTTATGAGATGAGATGACTTTTATGACTATGATATTTTCTATATAATAATGTGCAATAAAAGTAGAAGCCTACGTAACCTTCTTATTCAAAGGGTCTATGTATACTCGATACGACTATATTATGTGTATGTAGAGGTTTATGTAAACCTCAAAGTAGATGTATTCAAAAGTTTTTAATTTTTCCGCAATTTCAACCTATTAATGTAATGACATGAGACTAAGAGGCTAATCTTAGTCCTTAAAAGAGGACAACGACGCCGGTTACGTCTAGAGGGTAAACTCGGGTGTGACAATATCATGTTCTACCAAATCCACCCATGTAACTCTATTGGGCAAAGATATTGGACTACTCCTAAATACTCTCCTAGATACAACGGAGTCACCCACCGCGATAGTAACCAAAAATGGTTCCATTAAAATATCGGGTAGTAAATCAAACATTAGCTAATACAGGATTTACAATGATAATGTAGCAGCGGGGTCAAGTAAAACGCATAAACATCAATAGAGAAGACTTGTAACATACCGGTGATCTTATCGTGGGACTCTTCTTGCCCACCCCTAGAGTAGAGAGCATAAAAGTGGTTCCTTTTTGAAGTATCGGAACTAGGACCACTTGGATGAGCTTGATCCATCTCCTTCTCTTATCTCCTCACATTTGGACAATCCCTAACCTTTTGGCCCTGTTTTCCAACACCAAAGCAATTTCCCGTTCCCACCAAGCTTTCATCCCAATGCTTCTAACCAAACTTTGCAAAAGTAAGTTTTTCACTTGGTGAATATCAACCTCTTTCCTTTTGAGACTTAGGGTTAGACACCCTATCCTTGTTAGTCTTAGGGAAATTGTAAAGGACTAGGTTGGAGACCCTCTTCTTGAATCTAGGATTGTCTTGAATCTCAAGCCTACCCTCGGAAGTACCTTCCTCATAAGAGTTGTCCCTCTTAATCTACCTATTCCTCCTGTTGAGTCTAGTATCCTTGAATTGTTGAGCATGAACCATAAACCGGGAGATATCCATATTATCATGTAGCATCACTAAATGACACTTTTAAACTAAGTCATCGGACACTCCCATAACAAAGAAAGTCATCCCATCTCTTGGGTTAGACACCAAGGAAGGAGCATATTTGGAAAACTTAGTAAAGTTCAAGGAATACACTTTCACACTCATACCTCTTTGACGAAGGTTGACGAATTCCTCCACTTTTTCCTCCCTTTTCTCCCTATGGAAGAAACGATCAAGGAAAGCCCTTCTAAACACCTCCCAAGTCATAAGACCCGCTCTCAAGGCCTTATTGTCTTTCCAATGGGTATACCATGTTTGAGCTACATCCTTGATTTGATAGGAAGCTAGCTCATCCTTTACATTCGAAGTCAACCCCATAGCATAGACAATCTTGTAGACCTCGTCAATGAAGTCATGGGGATCTTCATTCACTTTCGACCCAAAGAACATAGGTTGGTTCATCCTAGTGAAGTCCCTTAAGCGGGAAGCCGTGGTACTAGCATTTTGTTGAACACGGGGTCCAAACCTACTATTTGTTTGATCCGCCATGACTTGAGCTTGAGTGTCTACCGCTTGAACCTGGGTATTCATGGATTGAGTCAAAGTCACAAATGCGTACCTTATCTCTCCATCTGTCATAGGCGGAGGAATGACCGGAGCTTGTTCTTGTGGAGGCAATTTATTGTCTTGTGGAGGGACTTGGTCTCCTTGGGGAGGAACTCCCGCATTAGCCAAATCTTCGTCCACTCTCCTTGTAGCTATCCTTATAGTATTCATCTCATATATCCACAAGAAAAGGATTAGAAGAAAAAGGGATACATAGAGTTTCAACTCTTTAGGCACAACTTTCAAGATTACCAATAAGTGAGAATTCCTAAGTATCACATAGCCTCTCATTCATAAGTGTGGCATGCTTCACACCCATGTACAAGACTCTACGTAGACGTGGATTCGTGAGACATCAACTCTAACATTAGTTCAAGTCTAAGATTATTTCAATATGTATATATATATATAT